>NC_085138.1:140845106-141145106 GCF_035046485.1 Aedes albopictus | reverse complement strand
TTCCAAAGACCGAACGCTATAACCTCCAAACATAATCATCAACAGTCGGATTTCGAGGAAAGATATATTTTTTGATTTCATAGATCTCAATGAACTATGTACAACAAATACTCACAATTCCGTGTCTCTAGTAAATTTTTTGGCTCATGTGATGATTCATTTAGTCAATCTACATGTTTTTTAGTCAACGTAATTGTCTTGTTATAAGTGATGCAATAGATTTTATGTTTACACACAGTCGTGGTCGTAGTTGATAGTATTAGGTATGTAGATTGAGTTTTAACGTAGTAATCAGAGTATAAATGCTGCTTGGAAATTAACCTAAAAATGTAAATGTTGTGCAATAGACAGTTTTATTTTCCTTTATTCATCCGCACTCTTCATTTACAAGCAATAGCAAATTCACTATAACTCACGCTTCTTATTTCATAGTTTTTCAGTTATAAATGTTCGAAGTTTTAAGCAATTTTAGTTAGAAGCTTTCAAAATCATTAGTCAGCCACATTTCTCACTTCTGTTTATCATCGTTGACAATTGGAGCTAACTCTATCTTCACAAATACTATTGAAGCTAACGGGTGTTAAGACATCCGTCAAACTACAGCATCCCTGTGGCCCATTTCTGCTGCCGCGCTGACGGTTGTAACGCCTCACGCACCAATCATTTTTTTTTATAAAGCCTTATAGCTTGAGTTTGATTGATGATTTGATGTTGCATGAAGAAGAAGAAGAAGAAGAACGATGATATTTTGAAAAATCCCTATCCCTATAACACAGGGGAAGATTTAAAAATGCCTTTATAAAATCTAAAACAAAATCTAATTAAAAACGGTTTGATGGACGACTTTGAACGGACTACAAATTAAGTACCTTATTGAGAAAAAATAAATAAATTTCCCAACAAACATTTTTGCTGTATAAGAGTGGAACAAACCACTCTTAAGCAAACTTTTGCTTAAGAAACTGCTATTCAGCTCATTCTGTTACTTGGGTTATACGTTCAATATGTAGTCGGTCCAGAGTCTAACACCGTACATCGAACCGTTTTTAATTAGATTTTGTTTTAGATTTTATAGAGGCATTTTAATATCTTCCCCTGTGTTATAAGGATAGGGATATTTCAAAACATCATCGTTCTTCTTCTTCTTCTTCTTCATGCAACATCAAATTGACCTTTTGCTTCTCCAGTAATGCCAGACCAGCTACACTCACACAAGGAGCCAATGAGATATCTGCTGGGAGCTAGCAGGCATTTCCAGTGTGTGAGTGTTGGTGATCTTCTTGTTTTAGTCAATTTGCACGTCAGGTTGCAGGTTAAAGTGAGGAAGAGAAAGGAAGTGATAATTGTAACCATTTGTATCCACGACAGTCCGAATATAGTGGTTTCTGGTTTTAGTGGTGTTGCGTGTACGTACACTTCGCATTTCACGAACATTACCTGGTTTACTAGAGGAAAATAGTAACAGCTATTCCCGGCAATATCAAATGTGCATATTTTCAACCCGTAGATTTGCATTAGTGTTCGTGACACCGCGCTGCGAAACCACTATACATCTGCGTGTTTACTAGAGGACTCACACATTGGTGCCTGGATGCCAGACACAAGGTGATAGAATTGTGTTTTTATTATTTTGAAGATGAAGGGGCACGGTTCGCTTGATTGCATAACTCGTAGGCGTAATCTGTGCTGTGAAAGTTGGATGGAAGAAAAACAGCTTTTGTCAACCCCTTCCTGGTTCTAGCGATGGATATGAACGAACATATGAATATAAATGAATTATTGTATTTGCAGAGAAGAAAGAGACAGTTTATATAAAGATACATTATAGGAGGAAAGGGGCGGGCCAGGAATATAATCCAGGAACTTCTACATACGAATCAGATTCGGTAGCCACTAAACCACAGAGCCGGTCTATTCACTATCATTTTTTAAAATAGCATCTGATAGTGTTTTGGGATGTTTATCTGAAATCCAGAAATCCGGCAGCCCCTAGCAATGACAATATGTTAATGAAAAATAAGTCAAACTATCATAATCAACACTGTGAAGTTTTTCTCAAAACAACAAACAATCCTAGCCACGCCAATGGTGGACATATTCTGAGGACAATTTATTGATGGACTACCTATACCAAATACATAGACACAGCGAGGAAGGAAAGGACTCGAACTACTGGGAAATCTCTTTCTTTGCCACAAGATTGTATCGTCTCATACCTATCGATCTGAATCAGGAAACCTGTTCCGTTCCCGCTACACGGTGACGACAGTATCACCGATGATCCGACAAGGATTGACTATTTTTATCGCTACGTACACGATACCAAGGGCAAGACGAAGGACTCCAACTTGAAGATGGTCCCTTACTCTGCTCTGTGCTAGTGAGATATTGTGTAACGATGGATCGTAACATAATTTTCAATAGTTGACCCCATTTGCCAGCAAGTGATGACGACGGTGAACAGCAGCGATTGGACCCGGAGTGAGAAATTGACCTGCAAAGTTGATTGCATGTCGTCATGGCAGGGGGAACTATACAAAGAGGAAGACGGCTGGGCTGAGCTGGCTGGATGGATCCGGAATAAAGGAAATCAATCAACCGAGAACGAAGGCGAAGAATGCGGTAGCACAGCCACATGCGGACGAACTGCTGAGAAGTGCCAATTTATGATTGACAGGGTTCATTACAGCAGAGGATTTTGGACATGCAAAAATTTTGATTGTATTCGGTGCGCTTGTAGTGACCGGTTCTGGCTGAAATGGAACGAACTGCATTGTCAGATGGGAAATTGATTCGGCACGCGAACACTGGGTTTAAGAAAAAATAGACACTAGAAGGGAGGTTTTGGAGTATCTCCTTGATATGGTGGTTCAGGCTCAATTGAGAATCGCATATTTTTCAGCAATTATCTTTACTATGACTCTTCCAGGGATTCCTTCGAAGATTCCTCAAGCAATTCTTACAGGGATTCTTTCAGGGATTCCTCCAGAAATTCTTTCAGCGATCCTTCAGAATTTTTTCTAGGGGCTCTTTAGAGATTCCTTAAGGAATTATTCCAGGGTCTCACTTGAAGTGCAAATTTTCGGTAATACCAATCCGTGTGGTCAAATTATGAAATTCAAATAACTCAACGTACATATGTACAGATGGGTAAATTATTGGTTAAATTGGGAAAAAATCCACAGCTCAGGTGAGATTTGAACTCACGACCCTTAATAAGGGTTCAAATCTCACCTGAGCTGTGGATTTTTTCCCAATTTAACCAATAATTTACCCATCTGTACATATGTACGTTGAGTTATTTGAATTTCATAATTATTCCAGGGTTTTCTTGAGAAATTCCTCCAGGAATTCTTTCAAGGATTCCTCCAGATATTCTTCCAGAAATTCCTCCAGAAATTCTTCCAGGAGTTTTTTCAAGGATTCTTTCAGGATTTTTTTCAGGGATTTCTCCAAGGATTCCACCAGGGATTCTTCCAGAAGTTCTTTCAAGGATTCTTTCAGGGATTCCATCAGCGATTCCTCCAGTGATTCCTCTAGGGATTCTTCCAGGAGTTCTTTCAAGGATTCTTTCAGGAATTCCTTCAGGGATTTCTCCAAGGATTCCTTCAGCGATTTCTCAAGGGATTCCTCCAGGGTTTCTTCCAAGAGTTTTTTCAAGGATTCTTTCAAGGATTCTTTCAGGAGTTCTTTCAAGAATTCTTTCAGGAATTCCTTCAGGGATTCCTCCAAGGATTCTTCCAGCGATTCCACCAGGGATTCCTCCAGGGATTCTTCCAGGAGTTCTTTCAAGGATTCTTTCAGGAATTCCTTCAAGGATTTCTCCAAGGATTCTTTCAGCGATTCCTCCAGTGATTCCTTAAGGGATTCTCCCAGGAATTCTTTCAAGAATTCTTTCAGGGATTCCTTCAGGGATTTCTCCAAGGATTCCTTCAGCGATTTCTCCAAGGATTCCTCCAGGGATTTTCCAAGAGTTCTTTCAAGGATTCATTCAGGAATTCCTTCAGGGATTTCTTCAAGGATCCATTCAGCGATTCCTCCAGGGATTTCTCCAGGTATTCTTCCAGGAGTTCTTTCAAGGATTTTTTTCAGGAATTCCTTCAGGGATTTCTCCAAGGTTTCCTTCAGCGATTCCTCCAGGGATTCTTCCAAGAGTTCTTTCAAGGATCCTTCAGGGATTCTTTCAGGAGTTCTTTCAAGGATTCTTTCAGGAATTCCTTCAGGGATTCCTCCAAGGATTCCTCCAGTGATTCCGCCAAGGATTCCTCCAGGGATTCTTCCAGGAGTTCTTTCAAGGATTCTTTCAGGGGTTCTTCCAGGAGTTCTATCAGGAATTCCTTCTGGGATTCCTCCAAGTATTCTGGCAGGGACTCCTCCAGGGATTCCTTCAGGGATTCTTCCAAGAGTTCTTTCAAGGATTCATTCAGGGATTCTTTCAGGAGTTCTTTCAATAATTCTTTCGGGAATTCCTTCAGAGATTTCTCCAAGGATTCTTCCAGCGATTCTACCAGGGATTCCTCGAGGGATTTTTCCAGCGATTCCTCCAGAGATTCTTCCAGGAGTTCTTTCTAGGATTCTTTCAGGAATTCCTTCAGGCATTCCTACAAGGATTCCTCCAGCGATATCGCCAGGGATTCCTCCAGGAGTTCTTTCAAGGATTCTTTCAGGGATTCCTCCAGCGATTCCTCCAGCGATTCCTCCAGCGATTCCTCCAGCGATTCCTCTAGCGATTCCTCCAGGGATTCCTCCAGGGATTCCTTCAGGAATTAAAAAAAAAAGACATGGACACGTTTAATGCTTCCAGTGAGCTATTTGCTCTTTGAAGGAAGCACGACACTTGACAACGGACTAGCATGCAACGCCCAGTGGCACAGCCGAAAACTTTTCCTGACAGCTGCGGCGGGAATCGAACCCGCGCTCCTTAGCACGATGCGACTAAAAGCTTGGTGACCTTAGCCGCACGACCACGAAGCCACACGAAGGAATTCCTCCAGGGATTCCTCCAGGAATTCCTCCAGGGATTCCTCCAGGGATTCCTCCAGGAATTCCTCCAGGAATTCCTCCAGGGATTCCTCCAGGAATTCCTCCAGGGATTCCTCCAGGAATTCCTCCAGGGATTCCTCCAGGAATTCCTCCAGGGATTCCTCCAGGAATTCCTCCAGGGATTCCTCCAGGAATTCCTCCAGGGATTCCTCCAGGAATTCCTCCAGGGATTCCTCCAGGAATTCCTCCAGGGATTCCTCCAGGAATTCCTCCAGGAATTCCTCTAGGGATTCCTCCAGGAATTCCTTCAGGGATTCCTCCAGGAATTCCTCCAGGAATTCATCCAGGGATTTCTCCAGGAAATCCTCCAGGGATTCCTCCAGGAATTCCTCCAGGGATTCCTCCAGGAATTCCTCCAGGGATTCCTCCAGGAATTCCTCCAGGGATTCCTCCAGGAATTCCTCCAGGAATTCCTCCAGGAATTCCTCCAGGGATTCCTCCAGGGATTCCTCCAGGGATTCATCCAGGAATTCCTCCAGGGATTTCTCCAGGAATTCCTCCAGGAATTGCTCCAGGGATTCCTCCAGGAATTCCTCCAGGGATTCCTCCAGGAATTCCTCCAGGGATTCCTCCAGGAATTCCTCCAGGGATTCCTCCAGGAATTCCTCCAGGGATTCCTCCAGGAATTCCTCCAGGAATTCCTCCAGGGATTCCTCCAGGAATTCCTCCAGGGATTCCTCCAGGAATTCCTCCAGGGATTCCTCCAGGAATTCCTCCAGGAATTCATCCAGGGATTTCTCCAGGAAATCCTCCAGGGATTCCTCCAGGAATTCCTCCAGGGATTCCTCCAGGGATTCATCCAGGAATTCCTCCAGGGATTTCTCCAGGGATTCCTCCAGGAATTCCTCCAGGGATTCCTCAAGGAATTCCTCCAGGGATTCCTCCAGGAATTCCTCCAGGGATTCCTCCAGGAATTCCTCCAGGGATTCCTCCAGGAATTCCTCCAGGAATTCCTCCAGGGATTCCTCCAGGAATTCCTCCAGGGATTCCTATAGGAATTCCTCTAGGGATTCCTCCAGGAATTCCTTCAGGGATTCCTCCAGGAATTCCTCCAGGAATTCATCCAGGGATTTCTCCAGGAAATCCTCCAGGGATTCCTCCAGGAATTCCTCCAGGGATTCCTCCAGGAATTCCTCCAGGGATTCCTCCAGGAATTCCTCCAGGGATTCCTCCAGGAATTCCTCCAGGGATTCCTCCAGGAATTCCTCCAGGGATTCCTCCAGGGATTCCTCCAGGGATTCATCCAGGAATTCCTCCAGGGATTTCTCCAGGAATTCCTCCAGGAATTGCTCCAGGGATTCCTCCAGGAATTCCTCCAGGGATTCCTCCAGGAATTCCGCCAGGGATTCCTCCAGGAATTCCTCCAGGGATTCCTCCAGGAATTCCTCCAGGGATTCCTCCAGGAATTCCTCCAGGGATTCCTCCAGAAATTCCTCCAGGGATTCCTCCAGGAATTCCTCCAGGGATTCCTCCAGGAATTCCTCCAGGGATTCCTCCAGGAATTCCTCCAGGGATTCCTCCAGGAATTCCTCCAGGGATTCCTCCAGGAATTCCTCCAGGGATTCCTCCAGGAATTGCTCCAGGGATTCCTCCAGGAATTCCTCCAGGGATTCCTCCAGGAATTCCTCCAGGGATTCCTCCAGGAATTCCTCCAGGGATTCCTCCAGGAATTCCTCCAGGGATTCCTCCAGGAATTCCTCCAGGGATTCCTCCAGGAATTCCTCCAGGGATTCCTCCAGGAATTCCTCCAGGGATTCCTCCAGGAATTCCTCCAGGGATTCCTCCAGGAATTCCTCCAGGGATTCCTCCAGGAATTCCTCCAGGGATTCCTCCAGGAATTCCTCCAGGGATTCCTCCAGGAATTCCTCCAGGGATTCCTCCAGGAATTGCTCCAGGGATTCCTCCAGTAATTCCTCCAGGGATTCCTCCAGGAATTCCTCCAGGGATTCCTCCAGGAATTCCTCCAGGGATTCCTCCAGGAATTCCTCCAGGGATTCCTCCAGGAATTCCTCCAGGGATTCCTCCAGGAATTCCTCCAGGGATTCCTCCAGGAATTCCTCCAGGGATTCCTCCAGGGATTCATCCAGGAATTCCTCCAGGAATTCCTCCAGGGATTCCTCAAGGAATTCCTCCAGGGATTCCTCCAGGAATTCCTCCAGGGATTCCTCCAGGAATTCCTCCAGGGATTCCTCCAGGAATTCCTCCAGGAATTCCTCCAGGGATTCCTCCAGGAATTCCTCCAGGGATTCCTCCAGGAATTCCTCTAGGGATTCCTCCAGGAATTCCTTCAGGGATTCCTCCAGGAATTCCTCCAGGAATTCATCCAGGGATTTCTCCAGGAAATCCTCCAGGGATTCCTCCAGGAATTCCTCCAGGGATTCCTCCAAGAATTCCTCCAGGGATTCCTCCAGGAATTCCTCCAGGGATTCCTCCAGGAATTCCTCCAGGGATTCCTCCAGGAATTCCTCCAGGGATTCCTCCAGGGATTCCTCCAGGGATTCATCCAGGAATTCCTCCAGGGATTTCTCCAGGAATTCCTCCAGGAATTGCTCCAGGGATTCCTCCAGGAATTCCTCCAGGGATTCCTCCAGGAATTCCGCCAGGGATTCCTCCAGGAATTCCTCCAGGGATTCCTCCAGGAATTCCTCCAGGGATTCCTCCAGGAATTCCTCCAGGGATTCCTCCAGAAATTCCTCCAGGGATTCCTCCAGGAATTCCTCCAGGGATTCCTCCAGGAATTCCTCCAGGGATTCCTCCAGGAATTCCTCCAGGGATTCCTCCAGGAATTCCTCCAGGGATTCCTCCAGGAATTCCTCCAGGGATTCCTCCAGGAATTGCTCCAGGGATTCCTCCAGGAATTCCTCCAGGGATTCCTCCAGGAATTCCTCCAGGGATTCCTCCAGGAATTCCTCCAGGGATTCCTCCAGGAATTCCTCCAGGGATTCCTCCAGGAATTCCTCCAGGGATTCCTCCAGGAATTCCTCCAGGGATTCCTCCAGGAATTCCTCCAGGGATTCCTCCAGGAATTCCTCCAGGGATTCCTCCAGGAATTCCTCCAGGGATTCCTCCAGGAATTGCTCCAGGGATTCCTCCAGTAATTCCTCCAGGGATTCCTCCAGGAATTCCTCCAGGGATTCCTCCAGGAATTCCTCCAGGGATTCCTCCAGGAATTCCTCCAGGGATTCCTCCAGGAATTCCTCCAGGGATTCCTCCAGGAATTCCTCCAGGGATTCCTCCAGGAATTCCTCCAGGGATTCCTCCAGGAATTCCTCCAGGGATTCCTCCAGGAATTCCTCCAGGGATTCCTCCAGGAATTCCTCCAGGGATTCCTCCAGGAATTCCTCCAGGGATTCCTCCAGGAATTCCTCCAGGGATTCCTCCAGGAATTCCTCCAGGGATTCCTCCAGGAATTCCTCCAGGGATTCCTCCAGGAATTCCTCCAGGGATTCCTCCAGGAATTCCTCCAGGGATTCCTCCAGGAATTCCTCCAGGAATTCCTCCAGGGATTCCTCCAGGAATTCCTCCAGGGATTCCTCCAGGAATTCCTCTAGGGATTCCTCCAGGAATTCCTTCAGGGATTCCTCCAGGAATTCCTCCAGGAATTCATCCAGGGATTTCTCCAGGAAATCCTCCAGGGATTCCTCCAGGAATTCCTCCAGGGATTCCTCCAGGAATTCCTCCAGGGATTCCTCCAGAAATTCCTCCAGGGATTCCTCCAGGAATTCCTCCAGGGATTCCTCCAGGAATTCCTCCAGGGATTCCTCCAGGGATTCCTCCAGGGATTCATCCAGGAATTCCTCCAGGGATTTCTCCAGGAATTCCTCCAGGAATTGCTCCAGGGATTCCTCCAGGAATTCCTCCAGGGATTCCTCCAGGAATTCCGCCAGGGATTCCTCCAGGAATTCCTCCAGGGATTCCTCCAGGAATTCCTCCAGGGATTCCTCCAGGAATTCCTCCAGGGATTCCTCCAGAAATTCCTCCAGGGATTCCTCCAGGAATTCCTCCAGGGATTCCTCCAGGAATTCCTCCAGGGATTCCTCCAGGAATTCCTCCAGGGATTCCTCCAGGAATTCCTCCAGGGATTCCTCCAGGAATTCCTCCAGGGATTCCTCCAGGAATTCCTCCAGGGATTCCTCCAGGAATTGCTCCAGGGATTCCTCCAGGAATTCCTCCAGGGATTCCTCCAGGAATTCCTCCAGGGATTCCTCCAGGAATTCCTCCAGGGATTCCTCCAGGAATTCCTCCAGGGATTCCTCCAGGAATTCCTCCAGGGATTCCTCCAGGAATTCCTCCAGGGATTCCTCCAGGAATTCCTCCAGGGATTCCTCCAGGAATTCCTCCAGGGATTCCTCCAGGAATTCCTCCAGGGATTCCTCCAGGAATTCCTCCAGGGATTCCTCCAGGAATTCCTCCAGGGATTCCTCCAGGAATTCCTCCAGGGATTCCTCCAGGAATTCCTCCAGGGATTCCTCCAGGAATTCCTCCAGGGATTCCTCCAGTAATTCCTCCAGGGATTCCTCCAGGAATTCCTCCAGGGATTCCTCCAGGAATTCCTCCAGGGATTCCTCCAGGAATTCCTCCAGGGATTCCTCCAGGAATTCCTCCAGGGATTCCTCCAGGAATTCCTCCAGGAATTCCTCCAGGGATTCCTCCAGGAATTCCTCCAGGGATTCCTCCAGGGATTCCTCCAGGGATTCATCCAGGAATTCCTCCAGGGATTTCTCCAGGAATTCCTCCAGGAATTGCTCCAGGGATTCCTCCAGGAATTCCTCCAGGGATTCCTCCAGGAATTCCGCCAGGGATTCCTCCAGGAATTCCGCCAGGGATTCCTCCAGGAATTCCTCCAGGGATTCCTCCAGGAATTCCTCCAGGGATTCCTCCAGGAATTCCTCCAGGGATTCCTCCAGAAATTCCTCCAGGGATTCCTCCAGGAATTCCTCCAGGGATTCCTCCAGGAATTCCTCCAGGGATTCCTCCAGGAATTCCTCCAGGGATTCCTCCAGGAATTCCTCCAGGGATTCCTCCAGGAATTCCTCCAGGGATTCCTCCAGGAATTCCTCCAGGGATTCCTCCAGGAATTCCTCCAGGAATTCCTCCAGGGATTCCTCCAGGAATTCCTCCAGGGATTCCTCCAGGAATTCCTCTAGGGATTCCTCCAGGAATTCCTTCAGGGATTCCTCCAGGAATTCCTCCAGGAATTCATCCAGGGATTTCTCCAGGAAATCCTCCAGGGATTCCTCCAGGAATTCCTCCAGGGATTCCTCCAGGAATTCCTCCAGGGATTCCTCCAGGAATTCCTCCAGGGATTCCTCCAGGAATTCCTCCAGGGATTCCTCCAGGGATTCCTCCAGGGATTCATCCAGGAATTCCTCCAGGGATTTCTCCAGGAATTCCTCCAGGAATTGCTCCAGGGATTCCTCCAGGAATTCCTCCAGGGATTCCTCCAGGAATTCCGCCAGGGATTCCTCCAGGAATTCCTCCAGGGATTCCTCCAGGAATTCCTCCAGGGATTCCTCCAGGAATTCCTCCAGGGATTCCTCCAGAAATTCCTCCAGGGATTCCTCCAGGAATTCCTCCAGGGATTCCTCCAGGAATTCCTCCAGGGATTCCTCCAGGAATTCCTCCAGGGATTCCTCCAGGAATTGCTCCAGGGATTCCTCCAGGAATTCCTCCAGGGATTCCTCCAGGAATTCCTCCAGGGATTCCTCCAGGAATTCCTCCAGGGATTCCTCCAGGAATTCCTTCAGGGATTCCTCCAGGAATTCCTCCAGGGATTCCTCCAGGAATTCCTCCAGGGATTCCTCCAGGAATTCCTCCAGGGATTCCTCCAGGAATTCCTCCAGGGATTCCTCCAGGAATTCCTCCAGGGATTCCTCCAGGAATTCCTCCAGGGATTCCTCCAGGAATTCCTCCAGGGATTCCTCCAGGAATTCCTCCAGGGATTCCTCCAGGAATTCCTCCAGGGATTCCTCCAGGAATTCCTCCAGGGATTCCTCCAGGAATTCCTCCAGGGATTCCTCCAGGAATTCCTCCAGGGATTCCTCCAGGAATTCCTCCAGGGATTCCTCCAGGAATTCCTCCAGGGATTCCTCCAGGAATTCCTCCAGGGATTCCTCCAGGAATTCCTCCAGGGATTCCTCCAGGAATTCCTCCAGGGATTCCTCCAGGAATTCCTCCAGGGATTCCTCCAGGAATTCCTCCAGGGATTCCTCCAGGAATTCCTCCAGGGATTCCTCCAGGAATTCCTCCAGGGATTCCTCCAGGAATTCCTCCAGGGATTCCTCCAGGAATTCCTCCAGGGATTCCTCCAGGAATTCCTCCAGGGATTCCTCCAGGAATTCCTCCAGGGATTCCTCCAGGAATTCCTCCAGGGATTCCTCCAGGAATTCCTCCAGGGATTCCTCCAGGAATTCCTCCAGGGATTCCTCCAGGAATTCCTCCAGGGATTCCTCCAGGAATTCCTCCAGGGATTCCTCCAGGAATTCCTCCAGGGATTCCTCCAGGAATTCCTCCAGGGATTCCTCCAGGAATTCCTCCAGGGATTCCTCCAGGAATTCCTCCAGGGATTCCTCCAGGAATTCCTCCAGGGATTCCTCCAGGAATTCCTCCAGGGATTCCTCCAGGAATTCCTCCAGGGATTCCTCCAGGAATTCCTCCAGGGATTCCTCCAGGAATTCCTCCAGGGATTCCTCCAGGAATTCCTCCAGGGATTCCTCCAGGAATTCCTCCAGGGATTCCTCCAGGAATTCCTCCAGGGATTCCTCCAGGAATTCCTCCAGGGATTCCTCCAGGAATTCCTCCAGGGATTCCTCCAGGAATTCCTCCAGGGATTCCTCCAGGAATTCCTGCAGGGATTCCTCCAGGAATTCCTCCAGGGATTCCTCCAGGAATTCCTCCAGGGATTCCTCCAGGAATTCCTCCAGGGATTCCTCCAGTAATTCCTCCAGGGATTCCTCCAGGAATTCCTCCAGGGATTCCTCCAGGAATTCCTCCAGGGATTCCTCCAGGAATTCCTCCAGGGATTCCTCCAGGAATTCCTCCAGGGATTCCTCCAGGAATTCCTCCAGGGATTCCTCCAGGAATTCCTCCAGGGATTCCTCCAGGAATTCCTCCAGGGATTCCTCCAGGAATTCCTCCAGGGATTCCTCCAGGAATTCCTCCAGGGATTCCTCCAGGAATTCCTCCAGGGATTCCTCCAGGAATTCCTCCAGGGATTCCTCCAGGAATTCCTCCAGGGATTCCTCCAGGAATTCCTCCAGGGATTCCTCCAGAGATTCCTCCAGGAATTCCTCCAGGGATTCCTCCAGAAATTCCTCCAGGGATTCCTCCAGGAATTCCTCCAGGGATTCCTCCAGGAATTCCTCCAGGGATTCCTCCAGGAATTCCTCCAGGGATTCCTCCAGGAATTCCTCCAGGAATTCCTCCAGGAATTCCTCCAGGAATTCCTCCAGGAATTCCTCCAGGAATTCCTCTAGGGATTCCTCCAGGAATTCCTCTAGGGATTCCTCCAGGAATTCCTCTAGGGATTCCTCCAGGAATTCCTCTAGGGATTCCTCCAGGAATTCCTCCAGGGATTCCTCCAGGAATTCCTTCAGGGATTCCTCCAGCAATTCCTCCAGGAATTCCTCCAGGGATTCCTCCAAGAATTCCTCCAGGGATTTTTTCAGGAATTCTTCCAGGAACTCCTCCAGGGATTCCTCCAGGGATGCATCCTGGAATTCCTCCAGGAATTTCTCCAGGAATTCCTCCAAGGATTCCTCCAGGAATTCCTCCAGGGATTCCTCCAGGAATTCCTCCAGGAATTCCTCCAGGAATTCCTCCAGGAATTCCTCCAGTAATTTCTCCAGGAATTCCTCTAGGGATTCCTCCAGGAATTCCTCTAGGGATTCCTCCAGGAATTCCTTCAGGGATTCCTCCAGCAATTCCTCCAGGAATTCCTCCAGGGATTCCTCCAAGAATTCCTCCAGGGATTTTTTCAGGAATTCTTCCAGGAACTCCTCCAGGGATTCCTCCAGGGATTCATCCAGGAATTCCTCCAGGAATTTCTCCAGGAATTCCTCCAAGGATTCCTCCAGGAATTCCTCCAGGGATTCCTCCAGGAATTCCTCCAGGGATTCCTCCAGGGACTCTGCCAGGAATTCCTCCAGATATTCCTCCAGGAATTCCTGCAGGGATTAGTCCAAGGACTCCTACAGGAAATGCTCCAGGGCTTCATTCAGGAATTCCTCCAGAGATTGCTTCAGGAAGTTCTCCAGGGATTCCTTCAGGGATTTCTCCAGGGATTCCTATAGGGATTCCTACAGGGATTCATACAGGTATTTATTTAGGATTTTCTCCAGGAATTCCTTCAGAAATTCCTTCAGGGATTCGTCGAAGAATTTCTTCTAGGGATTCCACCAGGAATTCCTCCAGAGATTCCTCTAGGAAGTCTTCCAGGAATTCGACCAGGTATTCCTCCAGGAATTCCTCCAGCGATTCCTTCAGTGTTTCCTCTGGGAATTCCTCGAGTGTTTCCTCCAGGAATTCCTCCAGGAGTGCTTCCAGGGGTTCCACCAGGGATTTCTCCAGAGTAGGTTGCTCCAGGGATTCTTCGAGGAATTCCTCCAGAAAGTTATTCAGGAATTCCTCCAGGGATTCCTCCAGGAATTCCTCCATGGATTCCTCCGAGAATTCCTCCAGTGATTCCTACAGGGATTCCTACAGGGATTCATACAGAGATTCCTACAGGGATTCCTCCAGGTATTTATTTAGGATTTTCTCCAGGAATTCCTTCAGGAATTCCTCCAGAGATTCGTCGAAGAATTTTTTCTAGGGATTCGTCGAAGAATTTCTTCTAGGGATTCCACCAGGAATTCCCCAAGGAATTCCTCCAGGGATTCCTCTAGGAAGTCCTCCAGGGATTCGACCAGGGATTCCTTCAGGAATTCCTCCAGCGATTCCTTCAGTGTTTTCTTCCAGGAATTCCTCGAGTGTTTCCTCCAGGAATTCCTCTAGGAGTGCTTCCAGGGGTTCCACCAGGGATTTCTCCAGAGGAGGTTGCTCCAGGATTTCTTCGAGGAATTCCTCCAGGGATTCCTCCAGGGACTCCCACAGGAATTCCTACAGGAAGTCCTCCAGGGATTCATTTAGAACTTTCTCCACGGATTCCTTCAAAAATTCCTCCAGGGATTCCTCCAGGAATTCCTCAAGGGCTTCGTCCAAGAATTTCTTCCAGGGATTTCCCCAGGGATTCTTCCAGGAATTCTTCCAGCGATTCTTCCAGAGATTCCTTCAGGGATTCCTCCAAGAATTCCTCCAGAGATTGCTCCAGGGATTCTTTGAAGAATTCCTCCTGGAATTTTTCCAGGAATTCCTCCAGGGATTCCTTTGGAGACTCTTCTAGCGATCTTCTAGGATCATTCCTGGAATTTCTCCAGGAACTCTTCCAAGGTTTTCTCCAGGAACTCAGGAACTTCAGGATCTCCGCTGAAGGGGTACACTATTATACTCTAAGCTTCTTAATCCGGTCGTCATCACAACCACGATTCTCATTATCCTCACTGCTTTCACAGAAATTGTGAGAACACAATTAATCTGAATTTCGCTGAAATCCCTGGGTACGTGTCGTATCCAACACAATCCCAGCCTATTGGCTGTGCGCGTTAATGAAAATATCAATTTTCGCTTGTCTGGTTTACAGAGGAAAACATTGCCGACTGCCCCGATTGCATCGGCTGTACCAACGTGACTCCTGTTGGTCCACCTACGTACATACACCGGAAAATGGATGCGCGCCATACACAGGAACAACAATATTTACGACCAAATGTGTGCCATAAAATTTACATAAACAAGCACTTCTGCCTGTGCTTGTGTCGTTACGAGTGATGGCACTAGTTGGGGAGGTTTGTGCGAAATGCATCACTGGCGCGTAACAGGTTAGGAAAATATAGCTCCTATTGGAAAGCCAAGATAACTTCTGCATTTGCTACAGCCCTGCTCATCAAGCAGAGGTTTATCATTAAACTGCTATTTTATCTCCACATTCCCCTATGTAAAGTTGTAGATTCTGCCATCGTCAAACGTTTTTTAGGCCTGTCCACGTTGTTCCTCCCGCGAGCATGTGCTTCTCCAGTAGCAAGAAGTCGTAAATCTTCTTCAGCCGCCTGGGCGACATTATTACAAATTCTTTTTCTAGGTGCTTCCTCCGACCGGCCAGTCGACCGGCGACAAAAACCTGATTCTCCATTAACAGTAGATTTTCCTCAAATTGTTCTAAACTGCAATGCAAACGACGACGAAGCGACGTGCCGATTACGTGGAACGATCTACCTCATAATGGAAACTTACCAAAATGGACTTCCAGCGCATCGCCGCCGTTGTGATGCTCCCCACTGAACTGATTCCTGTGAATGTGTCTGCCTGTACATTTAAACTGACTCAAAAGGTTTTGCGAAACTGATCCTGGCCATGACGACGAGGACAGCCTGTGTAAAGTTCATCCATAAACCGTGGTGGAGGTGTTGATGCTGCAAACATGATGCTGCACCTCGGTTAGAATTGAATACCCTCTCTCGGCAGAGCTTTATAGTTCGAAGCACTGTGAAAAGTTTAACCCGGGCAGAAAAGAATTACAAAACAATTGCAAGTTTTACCATTCAAAAATAATTCCTAAATGGTAAAATTTGTCATTGGTTTGCTTGAAATAAGTGACAAAAGGGCAAAAATAATAATTGACATTGTTCGATAAAATAACTAAAGAATGTCAAATTTTGACATTACAATGGCAAACCAAGAACAGAAAAATCAAGATTGAGAATTGCAAAATATACCATTATCGAGTTATTGAAAATGGAACAATATCAAAATTAGTTATTTCCTTGTCATCCAAAAGAAGGGTATATTAGTTGTTTATTCCAATAACAAAATGAAAACTTATAGGTTTTTTGGATGGAAAGTAATTGCAAACAAATATCAAAATTTACCATTAGAATAACAAAAATTTAAATTTTGTCATTATGTTGTTCTTGATAAGGGCCAAAACTGCGAGTTCATCAAACTCACAAAAGGTCAACAATATCTCACCAATTGCAAAATTTGTTATGATAGCAAAATAAGACATTCAGTAGTTATTCTTCCAAATTTTAAAATGACAAGCGAATGGCATATTTTGATATGATATCATATTATGCTATTCACATGTTGTTTTAAGCTCTTCATGAAGAACTCATGAATGACAAAATAAGTTATGACAATAAAATTTGTTATTCTTTTGTTTTTGGTTTGCCATTCACCTCTACCCGGGAAGATGGAATGTTTTGTACATACAGGAAGTTCCTTGAGTGTCCGAAGATACCTGATACTTGGTGGGCTACAACTCGTAGCGGTGAGTCTACGCTGAATGAAGTATCCACCTCCACTGGCCTCCGTCCTGGGCCAATCGCTTCCACTTCAGACTCTAGTTTAATTTAAAAACACTTCACTAATACTTCACTTTTGCAAAAGAAAATAAAAAATGAATAACTCTAGTCGAGCACTTGACACTGAAGAAGTCTGTAAGTCACAGACGAAATAGGCCTATCTGTCCGAAGATAAGCACGGTAGTAGAATTAAAAGGAATTTGCTCGTCCTTTCTAGTTTTTCTTTAAAAGAGTTATTCATTTTTTATTTTCTTTTGCAAAAGTGAAGTATTAGTGAAGTGTTTTTAAATTAAACTAGAGTCTGAAGTAACAAGTTCTACTAAAAGCTCTAAAGTAATAGTAAAGTGACAATCGCTTCCAGTCGCCCTGAACGTTCAGAGTTCTTAGGTCCTCCTCAACTGCAAAAAGCCAACGTGTGCGCGGCCTCCCACGAAGCCGACGACCCCTTCCTGATTCTCTGCTGAATATAATTTTAGCTTGTCGTTCCTTCGGCATACGAGCTACGTGTCCAGCCCACCGCAGCCTGCCGTGTTGTATTCGCTTTACTATATCCATCTCTTTATATACCTGGTACGATTCGTAGTTCATGCGACGCCGCCAGATGCCGTCCTCCTGTTTACCGCCGAGTATTGTTCGCAGCACTTTACGTTCGAAGACTCCAAAGGCTCTCCCATCAACTTCTTTTAACGTCCACGTTTCATGACCGTATAAAGCGACCGGGAGAATCAGAGACTTGTACAACGCGAGTTTTGTCTTCGTTTGCAGCCTGCGGGACCTCAGCTGGTTTCGCAGACCGAAAAAGGCCCGATTTGCAGCCCTCGCGGTTAACATCATTATCGCACGTCACTAGAGTAGCAAGATAAACAAATTCATCCACAACTTCAAACTTTTCCCCACCTAGCACCACTTCGTCACCACTACCACGGCCGGACCGACGTTGACCACCAGCAATCATGTACTTGGTCTTTGTGGTGTTGATTGTAAGTCCAATCCTCGCAGTCTCCCTCTTAAAAGGTACGAACGCCTCTTCCACGGCCCGACGGTCGATTCCGATGATGTCGATATCGTTCGCGAAGCCCAGGAGCATATGCGACTTCGTGACAATGGTTCCGCTCCTGTGCACACCAGCTCTCCTTATCGCTCCTTCCAGCGCGATGTTGAACAGTCATTTCGAAAGAGCATCGCCCTGCTTCAGTCCGTCAAAGGTTACGAACGATGACGAAATTTCATCCGCAACCCGTACACTTGATTTCGATCCATCAAGCGTCGCACGAATCAGTCTAATCAGCTTCGCCGGAAAACCATGTTCGATCATAATCCACAAAAACTCGTTTCTTTTCACTACATCGTACGCCGCCTTGAAATCAATAAACAGATGATGGGTCTGCAAGTTGTTCTCCCGAAATTTATCGAGAATCTGCCGCAGGGTGAACATCTGGTCCGTCGTTGATCGACCCTCACGAAATCCTGCCTGATATTCGCCGACGAAGGACTCCTCGCCTGTGGAACAGAACTCCGGGCAAAATTTTGTACGCTGAATTGAGGAGTGTTATTCCTCTGTAATTCGCGCACTCCAGTCGATGCCCTTTCTTGAAAAGAGGGCAAATGAGACCATCCAACCAACTAGCGGGCATTTCTTCCTCCTCCCATATCTTCAATATAATACGGTGTAAGAGTTGATACAGCTGCTCACTACCGTGCTTGAGAAGCTCGGCCGGGAGTTCGTCCTTCCCAGCAGCCTTGTTGTTCTTCAGTCCCCTAATGGCTGTCTTGACCTCGTCTAGCGTTGGAGGTTCCACAGCTTGTCCGTCATTGTCGATTCGAATTCTGTCCGTCGCTCTTCCTCTCCCACCGTTCAACAATACCTCGAAATGCTCTCTCCAGCTGGCAGTCATTATTGTCTTGTCTGTCAGCAAGTTTCCATTACGGTCGTTGCACATGACGGGAGAAGGCGCTGTTTTTCTCCGCACGCCATTGACAGTTTCATAAAATCTCCGCATATCATTCTGTTCCATACTCTCTTGCGCCTGAGCAATCACATTTTCCTCGTGCTCTTTTTTCTTTTTGCGGTGGATTCGTTTTTCGGCTACACTTGCTTCTCTATATCGCTCCCTGCTCTGCCGGGTCCCCGACACCAACATCCGGCTTCTGGCAACATTTTTCTCGTCCGTTACTCTCTGGCACTCCTCGTCGAACCACCCGTTTCTAGGTCGTTTTTGAGCAGTACCTATCACTTCCCGCGCTGCTGTACTCATCGCTCCGTGGATAGACTCCCACAGAGTGTTGAGATTATCGCTCTCGTTGATCTCACATATCCGCTCGTCCAGCTTATGGTGATAGTCAGCTACCGTACCGTCTGCTGAAAACCGCTGGATGTTGAAACGCATCCATCGCCGGTTCCTAGAGTCCGACACGGTTGATAACCGAGCTCGAATTTTACTAACTACGAGATAGTGATCTGAGTCGATGTTGGGATCTCGAAAAGTTCTAACATCAATTACGTCCGAGAAATGTCGGCCATCTACCAGCACATGGTCGATTTGGTTGCAAGTCTCGCCGTTTGGGTGTCTTTAGGTGTGCTTACGGATATCCTTGCGTGCAAAGTAGGTGCTACTAATGGCCATCCCCCTGGCAGCAGCAAAGTTGACTAATCTTAGGCCGTTGTCAGTAGTGACGGAGTGAAGGCTTTCCGTACCGATGATTGGACGGAAGAAGTCCTCTCTTCCGACCTGTGTATTGGCATCACCGATGACAATCTTAACGTCGTGTTTTGGGCATTCTCCATAGGTCTTGTCAAGACATTCATAAAACGCATCCTTTACATCATCGGTTTTCTCGTTGGTCGGCGCATAGACATTGATCAGGCTGTAGTTAAAGAATTTGCCCCGGATTCTCAATACGCAGACCCGCTCGTTGATCGGCTTCCACCTCGCTTCATCTGTTTCCGATCACTATGAATCCGACCCCATGTTCTGCCTTATCTCTGCCGCTGTGGTAGATGTTATATTTGAACGATGTGTTGGCGATGGGATCCACCGCCCTAAATTCACGTTCACCAGTTTTGGGCCACCGCACTTCCTGTATAGCAGCCACGCACACACCAACTTTCTGCAATTCACGAGCCAAAAGGTTCACTCGTCCAGGTTCATTTAAGGTCCTGACATTCCAGGTACCGAGTTTCCAATCATAGTCCTTATTTCGTTGCCGGGTCGGTTTTCGAGAGTATCGTTCGCATATTCTATTTCTTACTTCATTTTTCGAGTGTACGAAGATACCGTTTATTTAATTCAACTTTCATTGTTAGTTGAAACAACCTGAAACATGAAAATTGTCAAAAGGGGCCCAGAAAATGTTATCACTTGTTTAGACCGGTTGTTTGTTAGGATTCTGGATAGTAAACAATTGAGGATTGTGTATTTTCATAAGAAAAGCTACCATTTAGAATGTGAAAATTTCAGAGCGATCACCATTTTGAATACCGCCCATTAAGTTTTATTAAACTGCCCGAGCCCGCATAAAGTTGATCATCAATATTAACATTTTTTCTCGATCAGTCTAGATAGCTGGGTATTGTCGGTAGCGATTGTCTCAACTTGCTAAGAATAACACTACGGGCCAACTGTTCCGGTGGTAAGAATCCACCAACAGGTGACCCCTAATCCATGGTGTGATGCGGCTTCATGCTTACCGTGCCTAGGAATAAATGGCTAGGGGGGTCTAATAAAAACCTAACCGCTAACGGAGCGCCCTCCACAGTATGTTGCCCTTACTGTGCTAACCGGAGCAATGGTTTAGTGGACCTTGTGTTTCTCCGAGACAATCAGCTGCCCTTCTTTAGTCTCACTTGAGGCTAAATAAGGGCGGGATTATGAAGATGTTGTTAATTTTGTTTAAATTTTTACCTATATGGTTCCGCATTATGCGATTTACTCAGTGTATTCTGTGTATCTTCGCCTTTGGCGTTTTCCAATCGATACCGATCTGGTTTTACTGCTAATGTGCTTTGTTGTGCTGTTATTGCGAAGAGTTTAATCTTACCTAGTTTGGGTAGTGGCTACGGTTAGGTTTGCTCAGATCAATCTTCAGCAAAAAAGAACAGCAACGATCAATCTTTGCAGACATATGCAAAATGGTACAGCCACTTGGTCACTTGGCCTTGGTCCAAGAACCTTACTTTCGTAAGGGCAATTTCTATCTAGGAAACCTTGTGAATCCGATGTTTGCTACTTTCAGTAAACATGAAATGGCAAACTCGCGTGTCATGCCTCGAGCCTGTGTGCTTGTCAACAACGCAATAGTTGCTACACTCATCTCTGAACTAACCACCAGAGATGTATGTACTATCACAATTGAAGTATCTGTTGGAAACCTAAACAGGAAATACGTCTATTGTTAGATGTATTAACCGCGTGATGAACCATCCCCTACGGATGGTTTCAAACAAGTCATCGAATACTGCACTTCAAAAGGCCTTCCGCTAATTGTTGGCAGTGATGCTAATGCTCACCATATCATCTGGGGCAGCTCAGACATTAACTTGAGAGGCTCCAGTTTGATGAAGTACCTACTAAAGTAAGTAGTACAGATCTTGCATTACTTAACATAGGCATGCGCCCAACCTTCATGGTATCTGTTAGAGAGGAAGTGTTAGATATAACGCTTTGCTCCAGTAGAATTAGTCACGAGCTGACCAATTGGCATATGTCACATGAAGAATCTTCATCTGACCATCGCTACATCTTTTTTGAACATTTAAATGTTACTTCGCAAACTTGGGATCTTTCTGCCCATTTGGTTGCGGCCAAATTTCATGGATACTCACCATCAATTGACAAGTGCTTTAGATGATGCCGTTGATACTACAACGGCCTTCATCATGGAAGCTTTTGAAGAAGCTGCGCCTTCTGCGGTCTGTGAAGACCACAAGAGGAACCCTTCGGTGGAACTCTGATCTGGCGAAGCTCAGGAAACAATGTAAAAAGGGTTGGAACAGACGACGTTTGGCTAGATCGGAGGCTTTCAGGTCGGCTCGCAAGGGCTACAGGAAAGCTTTCCGGTCTGCTGAAGTGCTGAACGATCCGGCTGGAAAAACCTTCGTACAAATATTTCTAGTTTGAGTGAAGTCAGTCAGTCAAACAAAATCCTTGCGAAATCAAAGAATTTCCGAGTGAACGAACTTCGTTTGCCAAATGGCGATCTGACTTCCTCTGATGAGGAAGTTCTGGAATGCTTATTCAGCGCACACTTCCCTGGATGTGTGGATATTAAACCTTCGGATGGACCTGATGTCTTTTCTGGTGGTTATGATTCCCTGGCGTCTGCTCGGAGTATTGTAACTATAGAATCGATTGAGTGGGCACTTAATAGCTTTGATCCTTTCATATCTCCTGGGGCAGATGGGATTTATCCTATTTTGCTTCAGAAGGGATTTGATTATTTCAAACATGTTTAAAAAAAAAATACTTGTTTGCAGTTTTGCTAAAGGGTATATTCCCAAATCTTGGCGGGTTATTGCTGTGAAGTTCATTCCGATACTGGGACGTGCATCGTATGAAGAAGCAAAGAGTTTCAGACAACTGATAGGACCTCTTTTCTTCTGAAATGCTTAGAACTCATTGTGGATCATCACATCCGTGTTGTTCATCTGCCCAACGTGCCTCTTCATGTGAACCAACATGCCTACCAATCTGGTAAGTTCACCATGACTCTTTTACACAAGGTTGTTTACGATATCGAGAAGCATTCGCTCAAAATCAATCCTGCTTGGGTGTTTTCTTAGATATCGAGATTGCCTTTGACAATGTGCCTTTCGATGTTATATTGGCACACGGATTCATGGTATATCTCCAATGATTTCCAATTGAATTCATCAAATGCTCAAAAACCGATATCTCTTCTCGACATTGCGTCTAGCAGGGATTAGGAAATTGAGTGTTTGTGGGTGCCCCCAAGGGGGAGTCTTGTCACCGCTTTTGTGGAATCTCGTAGCAGATACGCTATTGAGGCAACTCAATAGTAGCGGTTTTCCTACTTATGGTTTTGCCGACGACTACCTAACATTGCTAGTTGGTATGTGTATCACTACCCTTTTCGACCTGTTGCAAAGCGCCCTCCAGGTAGTTGAGGGTTGGTGTCGCCAAAATGACCTTTCGGTTAATCCGAGTAAACATCTATTGTTCTTTTTACGGAAAGGCGAAACCGTAATGGCGTTCGACCTTTGTGTCTCTTTGATTCTGAAATCGATGTGACTAAACAGGTAAAGTACGTTGGAATCATTTTTGATTCCAAGCTTTCCTGGACACCTCACATTGAGTTCAGAATCAAGAAAGCTTGTATGGCCTTCGGGCAATGCCGGCGTACTCTTGGTACAACTTGGGGTCTAAAACCCAAGTATATCAAATGGATTTACACAACTGTTGTTCGTCCAATATTAGCCTATGGATGTCGTGTGTGGTGGCAAAGGTTGAAGTGAGAACGGTCCAATCAAAATAAAGCCATCTCCAAAGGATGTGCTTAATGGCGATGTCTGGAGCGTTCTCTTCAACTCCCACAGCAGCGCTGGAAGTTATCTCTTTGACGTTGCTCAACTACACATTCATCTTAAACAAGAAGCACTTTCTTGCACTTACCGTCTACGGGTACTCGGTCTACTAGAGGAAACTCCTGTGAACCGCAGTTTAACACACACCTCGTTGTTTTCGCTTTTGATGAATTGGGACAAAAATGTCCTTGCTCCAAGTGATCTTACAATGCTTGTAATTTCCCATATAGAACATTTTACACGAAATTCCCTTCCCGGGAAGAGTGGACGTCTGGATATCTGGAAAGAAGTATTTCAGACGACATCGTATCCCGAGCAAAGGCGGATAACAAAGTGATATCACTTTGATAATAAACTGTGATATCGGTGTAATCATTTTGTTATTTTTGTTAACATCTTTCTCAATTGATGATAACCAGATGATAACAAATATAGTTATCGATAATTTTGGTCTATCGCGATAACTTAAAAATACTAAATGATAACAAAATATTTTATCGGTTTCCAAACGCGTGTTTCAAAGCTTTCCCAAAACTGAGAGTCTGATGAAGCTCGATTCTAAAAATAGATTCTGCTTTCCGCCTTCAATGCGACTGTAGTTCGAAAGCGTAGCCTTTCATTACTCTCACTTTCAATGAGTCCCGTTGGTATAGGGACTATCGGCTGCGACCGACAATCACTCGATCAGGGTTCAAGACCCGCCTGGGCACAATAGTTGAACATATTGGTTGTAAATTATAAGAAACTTTTTTCAATAGGTGACGATGTCGGTAAAGTAGATTTTTACTGTTTTGATCGGTAAAATAGCACTTAACGATAACTAATTGATAACAAAACCAGTTATCAATCTGCTGTATTTTTCATGTTGATAACTAAATGTAATGCTGAACAAAATATTGTATAACACAAGTAGTTATCATCTTGAACTCAATGATAATTAAACTTCTTATCATTTTGGTATTCGGTAAGTAAATCTGAATTATCATTTTTGTTATGTTGGCTCTTAATTCAACCAAAATGATAACAAACTCAATTATCGAACGAATGATAACCACGTAACAGAACTTGTTATCATTTTGTTATCCGCCTTTGCTCGGGATGTTACACTGATGGCTCCCTTCTCGAAGGTCGAGCTGGTGTTTATTCTCGTGAGCTAAGGCTGCATCAGTCTTACTCACTTGGTAGACACTGCACCGTTTTTCAGGCCGAAATCTTTGCTCTTATGTGCGGAGTGCAATCAGCACTTCAGCAGCACGTAATGGACAAAATAATATACTTCTGTTCAGTTAGCCAGGCTGCTATTAAAGCACTTGCTTCGGCCAACTCCAGGTCGAAGATAGTTATCGCTTTTCGAACTCAAATCGAGGAGCTGAATTCAGAAAACGCTGTTCACCTTGTATGGGTACCTGGCCATGCTTCTATCGCTGGAAATGAATTGGCTGATGAGTTAGCTCGCAATGGAGCATCACATGACTTCATAGGCCCTGAGACAGCTATTCCGATATCGAAGTGTTGGGTAAAGCTTCAGATTCACACCTGGGCTGCCACTCAACACAGACAATACTGGAATAGTTTGGAGTCATGTTGTCAAACTAAATTGTATTGTACTGAGCCATCTCCAAGGGTGGCGAAGTATCTAACAAATCTGTCAAAGCAGAATTGAAGCATTCTGGTCAAAGCGTTGACTGGCCACTGCCGAGTCAGCTATCACATGGTGAATATGCAGTAAGCTGATTCATTTGTATGTGATAGCTGTGAATCCGATTATGGAACTTCTTATCATTTGATATGTAATTTCCAGTTTTTGCGCATCTTCGTTTCCGAGTACTCGGTAAACACTCATTAAGTGAAACTGACTTCAGAAACCTGAATCTTCAGGATATTCTGTTGTTCTTAACCCGCTGTGGCTGTAGACTCTCTTTCGCTTTATGCGTTATTACAGTGCCTTTTCAGGGTGCTGTTTGAACCCTTTGTGGTACGCTTATGCGTTAGTATGGTATTCCAGGGTATTTTTTTTATATTTCCCTACCTGTCATTATCTCCATCCTTATCCTTTTTTTCTTCCTTTAACCTCAGGTAGATGATAAAATAGGCTGTTATTACGGCGATGGTACAAATGTCCCAAATGGAGGATAACGTGCCTCTGGAGCCTGCATTGAAATACCTGAAGTTTTATTCTGGCCGGGGCCTGTGGCGTAGTGGTCACACGTTCATTTTATAAACGTGTAGTTTGGGTTCAATCCCAGTCCCGGAACTTGCAATTTTTCGTCAGTTGCTCTTCCCCCCGAGAGCGGCGGACACCTGACCCTTTTCTGAGCATATGCTCTAACGGACCCGGAAACTCGAAAATCGGCTAACGTCAACTCATAATGGACCCCCAATCGGACTGGAAAAGGAACAAGAGCCACATATCAACATCCTCGTGCTCATCATTCTACCACGGACAGGGTACAAAAGTGACAGCAGCGCAAAGGCAATCAGTTCAATTAGCCTCTGCATGCTGTGAGATTTTGACTTTTACTGCGAGCACTATGTTCAAAATTCCTGTGAGAGTGAGCAGGACAGCACCAAAACAAAGCTCGCAGTTAGAGTGAAAGAACAAAAGCAGCATACACAGGCTAATATAGTAGAATTAAAATGGAATAAATTTAGGCGCTGTACAAAGTGTAAGTGCAGCTGCCAATTGGAATCGCCCACGCAGTACTATAGAGGACAAAAGAGCTGTAAATAAGGTTAAGTGGTTAAAGAATAATAAACAAAGCTATTTGATGGCTATACTAATATTTGTTTTTCAAAATCCGGATAACCTCTCTCTCTCTCTTCTTGGCGTAACGTCCTCACTGGGACAAAGCCTGCTTCTCAGCTAAGTGTTCTATGAGCACTTCCACAGTTATTAACTGAGAGCTTCCTCTGCCAATGACCATTTTGCATGTGTATATCCGTGTGGCAGGCACGAAGATACTCTATGCCCAAGGAAGTCAAGGAAATTTCCTTTACGAAAAGATCCTGGACCGACCGGGAATCGAACCCGTCACCCTCAGCATGGTCATGCTGAATACCCGTGCGTTTACCGCCTCGGCTATATGGGCCCTGTTGAACTCAATTTGAAATTCAGTGAAACAACATCCAACAATTTTCCCTCCGTGCAGCACATTGTCGACAGCCGCCAGCGTACGTCTGGACGGGGCACCCGGTAATAAATTTTCCGCTTCGACTCTCTAAAGCTCACCCGTTTGTGAACTTTGGTTCGTTTTCATGGAGGAAACAACACGGTCGAACACCGACGAACGACGACGACGATGACATGCCGGCTTTTGCTTCGATCGGTGGCGGTGGTTGGTGCGAGCGATCTACACGGGTTGCTTGTGGAAGTTTGTATATATCATTGAGCTTTCCTCTCTAGTTTCCGTTTAGGTTGGTACCTATTCTATGGCTGACTGGCTGGAAGTCAGACGGTTGGAAGCGAGTAGGCGAACGAACCACACTCACAAAGGTCGGATTCTGTACTGTGCAGCTCTAAACTCTCTAAATAATGGTCCATCGGGTCAAAGTTTCCAGGAGCGTTCGGTGTATTGAATTATATGGATTAACTTTGTTCTCAAGTGGATTACCCTTCCAGGGTTAGAGGGAAGATGAACTAGCGCCGAAAGGACCATTACGGGAATCAGTGCACAACAGGTGCAACAATGTGATAAGTGCATGTGGATATGTAGCTTGTCCTCGTGCTACCAGCGACCTGCGATAATGGTGGCATGTCCCGTAAGAGAAGAGCCAGCGTACTCATAAACTTTGGAATGTAAATAGAAAATTGTTGTCTAACTGAAAATTTCGCACATTAAATATATTGAGTTATTTCCACACTTACTTTCAGATTAAGAGTTTTCAAAACACTTCACTTTGTTTTTGAAGTGGACATTCCTTGCAAGCTGGAATAGAGGCTTTTAAATAAGGAATGGTGAAGCATGTCTGGATGTCTTTCCGGTAGTCTTGAGTAAAATTCTAAAAATTCGTTTTAGATTTTCTGTAAAAATGCTTTCTAAAAAACTTTATTACACGTAAAATATGATAGGAACTTACGTAAATAAAAACAAAAAAATCTTAAGAAAAATTATTACAATATAATAGATGTGATAAGTATGTATTTGCCCAGTGCTCACCCGGAAGACCGTATTAAACTTTACAAAACGACGAATAGATCTTCCTGTTTCCTATCAACAGTGAAATGGAACTTTATAAAGCTATAACTGAGAGCTTACTCTGCCATAGACCATTCCCATCGCTATATTCTAGGATTGCATGGTCGAAAAGAATCTCACGGCACTGAGTAGCAACAAGTGGGAAGTGGGTGAAGCGTATACCGAAGGCGGACTAGGGCTTCCTGATCACTCGTTGAACTTCAAGCAACTCGCGAGCCAATTCAAATATTTGAAGTAAGTACAGGTTCAAAGTTTTCAGTCAGCTGCTCCAGAAAAATCGATTGAAATCGATAATGCGCATCTCTTCTCATCACTGGAGCTAAAATACGTATCAACTTGGCATTGTATGGTGGCTTCGGAGAGGAAAACTAATCACAAGATGCTTATCTGCACATCTAGGTCTCTAGTTGGCCTAATGGTTAAGGGAATGGATCACCAATCCGAAGACGGCTGGTTCGATTCCCGTTCCGGACAAAAACAAATTCTCGACTCCCTGGGCATAGTGTATAATTGTCGTTGCCTCACAATATACAAATTCATGCAATGGCAGGCAAAGAAAGCCCTTCAATTAATAACTGTGGAAGTGCTCAAAGAACACTAAGTTGAAGCGAGACAGGCCAAGTCCCAGTGGGGACGTAGAGAAATAAAGAAGAAGAAGAAGAAGAAGAAGAAGAAGAAGAAGAAGAAGAAGAAGCTTATCTGCACAAGGACATTTTCGGATCAACTTCAAGAGCAGCTTTGAGAGTTCTTCTCATTGGAAAGTCTCGGTATAGTGGTGGCACCGAACCAATAAGGTTTCGAAGAGCTAGGAACATTCCTTGGAACCACTATTCGGACAGGTTGTGACAAATTGTAAGACGACTTCGAAGGAATCCTGAGTTATATTAAGCCGTTCGTAAGAAAATAGGTGAATTCTGGGAAAAAAAGGTTACATCATAGGTTTTCATTTTTTTTGAACCAACTTGAGGAATCGACTGTTGATATTATGTTTTGAGGTTATGGCTTTCAGTCTTGGAA
Organism: Aedes albopictus; assembly: GCF_035046485.1. NCBI lineage: Eukaryota > Metazoa > Arthropoda > Insecta > Diptera > Culicidae > Aedes > Aedes albopictus. The sequence continues at coordinate 141,116,910 of NC_085138.1, read as the reverse complement.
GAAAAACTCAAAAACGGATTGATAAGGTTAATTCCTTGAGAAAGGCACAATATAGTCACCGAAACGTCGGATGAAAACTTAACAATCCATTTTTGAGTTTTTCTTCCAAGACTAAAAGCCATAATTCGTGGAGCGGACCTGGTGTGATGGTTAGAACACTTGACTATCACGCCGAGGACCTGGGATCGAATCCCACTCCCGACAAACTCGCAAAATGTGAGTTCTTCCTTCGGAAGGGAAGTAAAGCGTGGGTCCCGAGATGAACTAGCCAAGGGCTAAAAATCTCGTTAATACAGATAAAAAAAAGCCATAACATCAAAACATTTTGAACTAACGATACAATTCAAGCACTTTCCAAAATTCTACGATACGTCGATAATCCTCGTAAAACTCTGCAAAGTAGTCCTCTACAACTTGCAAGCTAATTGAGCAGACAAGAATTTCAGGATGCAGAACAATGGCTATGGATTCTAATGAAACCAAAAAGTAACCCTGATGAATTAGCCATGAAGAAGCACAATAAACAATAAGAAACGAAGATAAATGCGTTGGAGAGCTCCAGCAAGGTAGCACAACTACCGCCGGGTTGACGGACAGATTATTGCGGTAGTATGCAATACAATACAATGCGAAATTCCCAATTATAATTCCTCGAGAAGACCACGTTACGAAACGTCTTTAACCCTAAAAGGGATACCTGGGGTCCATTGGACCCCAGGCGCCTTTCAGAACTCGTCTTTGATGCAACACACTCAACGAGGTGACGAAACTGAGGCCATGAAGGTATCCCTTTTAGGGTTAAGATTGGTATCTTCGATAATATCGACATGTCATCTTTGACATTATTTTGAGCAAGATACGCCAAGAACTTCTTAATTGTGAAATTACAAACCAGCCTGCGTAAGACAAACACAAGATGCCGTATTTAGAAATGTTCATCCGTGGTATCGAAAATGGAACCTTTACCGCGAGTAGGTTCAACCGTTTGTGCTCTTATGTTTACGGTAATCGACTACTTCGGACCCAACTTAGTGATACTTAGACTGATCGCAGTGAAACAGTGGGGAGTTGTACATATTTATATACCTGATTAGTAAAGTAAATCGTGAAATAAGTGTACAGCTCGGTAGTATTTTCACGGATGCTTACACACAGTGGCGATAAAACAGATTGAATCCTCTCTCAGCGTGTTATATGGTTGCTGGGAACAAATGCTATTTTTTTGAAGCTGAACTGATGATCAACTCTTGTCCAATCACAAAAGTTTCTCTGCAATCAGTGGATGAAGAAGCTATGAGTCAAAATCGTATTTTATTATTCAGTTTGACTGGTGTGTAACAGTCAGTCAAAATTCTTTTCCGAGTCCTGGGAAAAACAGTCGCAAAACTGTTGATATTAAACATTGAACCAGGGGATGGTGGCTCCACAGAGGATGGGCAGTACTCATTGAGTACTTCATAACAAACTTCTGACAACCGCTATTGAGGTTTTTAAAACAACGCGCGAATCAACTAGTCTTGTTAACTGGTTTTGGCGATGGAGCGAAGTGATTGAAAATAGAACAAAAACCAAAAGTGTGTCCGCCTAGATTGGTTTGATGTTTACGATAGAATGCGATTGCTTCATCTTTAGGGGATGGCCAATAATGTGTTCTTCCTTCAATCCAAATAGGATCAAATATATCTTATTAGAGATATTTTGAGAACAGAAGTAGTAAAGCTTTGGATATCAAAACTAAACTTGCGCTTCACATGGCCACAGCAGTCACGTGGTTCCGTGGGACAGACTCCATGTCTCGGCACAGAAGACCAAAGCTGTGGAATTCCTATCGGTTTACAAGTGCAGTAAGCATCCTTAACCAGGATAGTTTGCCACAGTTCTTGGAGACCGTACAGAACCTTGAGGATCTACAGTTTACTGTGTATTCAGATGCGGTGGCTGTTGTTAAGACGCTGGGATTGTGGACGCGCCCGCAAGGAGGCGGTGATGGTCTCACACGCCCCAGCACACCAAAACCAGCGTGGAAGCGAGGTTTGACCTTCCTCCAGGCGTTCCTAGGAAATGCCTCCAGGACTTCCCGTGAGTCCTTCAGAACCTTTCGAAAAATCCTGCAGGAGTTCCTCGAGAATTCCTCCGGGAGTTCCCCGAAAATTGCTCGGGGGTCCCGCAAGGATTTATCCGGGAGTTTCTTGAAAACTCCTCCAGATAATTTTCCCAAAACTTCCACCAGATATTTCTCCTGAAATTCCTCTAGAAAGTTTTCAGGGAGTCCTTAAGGAATTCTTCCAGGGATTCCTTAAGGAATTTCTTCAGGGATTCCTTCACGAATTCCTCCATATGTTCCTCCATGGACTCTTCCAAGAATTCCAGGACTCTTCCATGAATTCCTCCAGAGCTCCGGAATTCATCCAAAATTTCCTCCAACAACTAATCCAGGAATTTCTTCAGGAATTCAGGATGATTTCTCCAGAAATTCGTCCAGGAATAACTGCTAATACATCTAGGAATTCATCAAATAATTCCTTCAGAAATTCCTCCACGGTGTCCTCCAGAAACTGTTCCAGGGGTTCCACCAGGAATACCTCCACAAATTCATCCTGGAATTCCTCCAGCTCATCCAACAGGGGTTCTTCCAGGAATTCCTCTCAAGGTTTTCCCCTGAAATTCTTCCAGGAATTCCTCCTGAAATTCTTCCAGGAATTCCATCAGTCATTCCTCAAGGAATTCTTCCAGTAATATATATACTCCAAGGATAGAAAGGATATACTCTAGGTCTAGGATATATTCTAGAAATTCCTTCAGCAAATACTTCAGGAATTACTAGAGGGATTCCTTTAGGAATTACTCCAGGAATTCCTTTAGGAATTACTCCAGGAATTCCATTGGGAGTTACTCCAAGAATTACTCTACGAATTCCTCTTGGAATTACTACAGGAATTCCTCTAGGATTTGTTTCAAAAAAAAAACCCAGGAATTTCTGCAAGGAATTTTCCAAGAATTCCTCTAGGAATAACTGCAGGAATATCTACAGGAATTTCTCCATAATTTCCTCTATAAATTTCTCCAGAAATTCCTCCACGAAATACTCCAGTAATTCATCCAGGAATTCCTCCACAAGTATTTCAGGAAATCCTCCAGAAATTGTTCCGGGAAATTCTTTAGGAATTCCTCGCGTGAATTCGTTCAGGAATTATTCTAAGAATTCCTCCAGGAATCACTCCATGAATTCCTACACGAAATACTCCAGGAAATCCTCCAGGAATTCCTCCAGAAAAAAAATTAAATAAAAAACTTCAACTGCAGTTCTGTCAGGAATTTCTCTTAGAGTTCCCATAAGAAATTCTTGAACAAAAAAAATACTACATGAATGCTTTCTGAAAGTACTACAGGAATTTCTCCAGGATTTTCCCCAGAAATTTCATGAAGAAATGTTTTTCCTGGAAGTATTCTTGAAGGAATTCTTGAAAGAATTCCCAAAAGAATTCTGCAAAGAATTCCTGGTGAAATTCCTAGAGAGATTCTTGGTGGAGCTCTTGGAGGATTTCCTGAAGGAATTCCATAGGGATTCCTGTAGGCATTTCTGGAGGATTTTTTTTAAGGATTTCCTGGAAGAATTCCTGAAGGTATTTTTTGAAAAATAGCTGGAGGTATTCCTAGAGGAATTTATAAAGGGAATTTTGGCCATATTCTTGGAGGAATTTTTGACCGAACTATTGGAGCAGGTCTTGGAGAAACTGTTATTAGAGTTCCTGTCGGAATTCTTGAAGGGATTTCTGGAGAAATTCTTGGAGTAACTCCTTGAGAAGTTCTTGGAGGAGTTCTGGAAATAAGTCTCGGTGCAGTTCCTGGAGAATTTTTCTGAACAAATTTCGGAAAAATGCCTGGAGTTTTCCCAGTAGAATTTTCTTAGGGAATTTTTGGAGGTTTCCTGAAGAATGTCGAAGGTGTTCTTAATATAATTTCTGGAGGGTTTTTTGGATAAACTATTGAAGGAATTTCTTGAAAAAAAACCTGGAGGTATTTGTGGCGAAATTCCTGAAGGGTTTCTTGGAAGAATTCTAGGCAGATGTCTTGGAGGAATTCCTGGATGTATTCTCAGAGAAATTCCTTGAGGAATTTTTGTTGGAATTCCTGGAGGAATTCATAATTTAATTCCTGAAGATATTATTAGAGGAATTCCTTGATGAATTCCTGGAGGACTTCCTGAAGGAATTTCCGGAGTAATTTATTTGAGAATTTCTGGAGGATTTCCTGGCGGAATTCCAAGAATAATTTATTGAATAATACCTGAAGCAGTTTCTGGAGTAATTTCGGGATGAAGGAATTCTCGTACGAGTTCTTAGAGTAATCCTAGGACTATTTTCCTGAGAAATTTCCAAAGGTTTCCTTAAGGGTCCTGAAGGTATTCATGGAGGAATTTCTGGAGGAATTCTTGTTTTTTTAAAAACCCAGGGGGAATTCCCGGAAGAATTCTACGAGGAGTTCCTCAAGAAGTTCATGAAGGATTTTCTGAAGTAATTTCTGTAGTGTTTCCATGAAAAATTTCTTCATGATTCCTGAACACCTGAAGCAGTTTCTGGAGTAATTTCGGGAGGAATTTTTGGCGTAATTCTTTAGGAATTTTTTGGAGGAATTTCTGAGGATATCTTTGGAGGAATTCTCGTACGAGTTCTTAGAGTAATCCTAGGACTATTTGCTTGAGAAATTTCTATAGGTTTCCTGAAGGATCCTTGAGGTATTCATGGAGGAATTTCTGGAGGAATTCCTGAAAAAATATCAATAAAAATACCAGGGGAATTCTTGGAAGAATTCTGCGAGGAGTTCCTGGAAGTTCATGGAGGATTTCCTGAAGTTATTTCTGTAGTAATTCCTTAAAGAATGTCATAAAGAAACGCCTGAAAGTAATCTCGGATGAATCCCTGCAGTAATTTTTGGAAGAATTTCTGAAGGGTTTCCAGATGCAGGAACCTGCATCTGGAGAAATTCAAAGTGGGTTTCGTGGGGAAATTTCTTGAGGAATTCTTGGTGAAATTGCTGAAGAAATTATTTGTGGAATTCTTGAAAAAAATCTTAGAGAAATTCCTGGAGGATTTTTTAAAGGAATTATTACCAGAAATTCCTGTTGGCAGGCCCGTACACAAAGGAGGGCTTTTGGGGGTTAAACCCCTCTTATTGCCGATGTTTGATACACTTGGCGCCCCTCCGCCGTTTGGCAAAATTAGGAAAAACCCCTCACTTGTCGCCTTTTCTGTGCACGGGCCTGCTTGGAGGAATACCTGGAACAATTCTTTGAGGAATTCTTGGCGAAAGTCGTAAAGGAATTTTGAAAGATTTTTTGGAGGAACTACACCGACGGTCTCCAGTTTGCCTAGTGGTTAACGCTATGGATCGTCAATCCGGAGACGGCGGGTTCGATTACCGTTCCAGTCGGGAAATTTTTCTTGACTCCATGGGCTTAGTGTATCATTGTACTTGCCTCACAATATACAAATTCATGCAATGGCAGGCAAAGAAAGCCCTTCAATTAAGTGGAAGTGCTGAAAGAACACTAAGTTAAAGCGAAGCAGGCGAAGAGGACTGAAAAAGAGGACATGTTTCAAGGCATTCGAGTGACAAAAAAAAAAAACCCTGATGATGAAAAGAACAAACCTGTAAAAATACCCACCCTAGTCATATGCGGTTCTTTAGATCCATTTGCCAACCAAACATTGGTGACACAGAAAAAAGCTGTTGATGCTTTTCTACTCTATGTAGCTCCTAATTAAACTAGTTTGGAAAATTTGGCACATTCGTACTCGTGTGATGAGTCAAGTAAACACCTTCAAAAATCCCCCAGCAGTCTCACGATGTGTCAAATATGAATATGATCGATCGCCGCTTCCACACCATTTTGCGCCTAGTCATCTGTTGACAAGTTCACCGGCGGTGGTTATCCGTCAATGGTGCGACCAATTAGCACCTGCCTCGAAATCGATGATCTACGTTTGAAGATATTGGCTTCAACTGTATAAAGATCCATATTCACTTCTGTGGCAGTATTTGAGTCGTATAGGTCTCGTAGAAAGGTGCGTTTTTTTGGAGCTGTGTTTGAATATTTAAAAATGGTGAAATTGGTAAGTGGTTTTGATGAAGGAAAACTCATTATACTCATGGAAATTTGATTTTTAGTCGCTTGTATTATTTCTGGTGCTAGCCCTCGTGTGTTGTATGGGAATGGCTAAACCCCATCATCGTGGAGGTGCAATCGTCGTTGGTGGTGCTCCGGTAATTGTGCGACCTGCGTAAGTGTAGCTGTGTTCATTTGGTAAAAAATTAGGAATGCATTTTTTTTTCTAAAACTTCAACACTTTTACAGAATTCGTAGAGCACCGGTTTTAGTGCGGCAACCAGTTGTAGTGCGACCCATCGTTGAACGAACGATTGTGAAACCGACAACGGTCATTCTGGGATGAATTTGATTTATGATTAAATAGCAAATAAACATTTAAGCAAAAATATAGGATTGTTTTTTTTTTTGCTTTCACCGTAGCAGTGCTAATCACATATATACACAATCGATTCGGTAATAGGGTATATAAAGATTCCTTCCGTGCCTATGGTAGCAGTTAGTGTCTTCCCAACTAGCAGTCAAGTTACAAGCTAACAATGAAGGTACAAGATCAAAATTTAGAAATCGTCTCTCCCCGTATTCACCAGAATATTCCGCTTCCTTCTAGTTCACAACCTTCTCCCTACTGGTATGCGCCATCCTCGTGGCAGCTGTGCAAGCTCGTCCAGGTGGCGATCGCCATGGTCCCGGTGGAGGAGGTTCCCAGGCACCGGTCGTTGTGGTGACCAACCCAGGAAAGAAATCCGGACCGCCCACGGTTGTAGTGGTTCAGCAGAATAAACCAGGACAAAATTTCAGGCATGATCAAAACCGACGCCCAGGAAATGGTCCAGGCCCGGCGGTAGTGGTCGTGAAGCAGGGCGGAGGCCCTGGACGTGATCATCATTGAGCGAAAAAATAAATGACTTCTTATGACTACGTTTGATAAACTTCAAGAATTTGCATTAAACAATATTACATCAATAGTTGTTTCTTTTCAATGAAAAAAGCACAATTTTAGAATTTTCACAAAACGCATGAATATCTTCGGAAGCTGGTTGAAGTTCAACCATCAACCATTAGTCAACCATCAACATGTGTCCAACACAATTTAAAAAGGTTTGCCGCTGAATAGCGCCAAGCCGGCAATTAGTACAACCCCATTCCGTTCCGGTAGCAAAAACTGCATAGAAATAAAATAAAATTACAGCTGTTCCTTTCCGTAGGGAAAAATAACGAAACCCTGGCGGTGAACAGGTGAAGCAGCAGCAGCAGCCACTCCAAAGGTAGGTCGACAAGCTACTCCGGTCGTCGGTGTGTTGTAACTTCGCATTGCTAAGCATAGCATAGCGAGCGAGCGACCCCCTTTGGGGCAAATCGTTCGTTGACGGTGAATCTCGTGAAATACTTGTGAAATGCAAAGTAAAAGCATGCCGGTGGCGCAAAATAGAAATAGTTGTGCTCAATTATTCAAACACTGTACCACAGAGCAGAGTACCTCCAGTCCCAGATAGAGCAGGAGGAAAATTGTAGGTACCGTGCACGTCTAGGAAGGAAGTCCATGTGGCGTGTCTTTCCTTTTGTATGTGTGTATATGTAATTATGCGGAACCTGATGGAATAGGAACTTAGCTCGAAGGGGTTTCTTGTGGAAATGTCGACCCACTTGAGCTGAGGGAAGGAAGTAAATAGTAAACAACCTTAATGTCGTTCTCAGACGAGGAAAGATTGCGGGGAATGGCTTCTTCTGTTTGCAGTAAGAATGTGCTTCACGTAATTGGCATGTAAATTAGTGCTTGAAAGTTGTCTGCAATAACGGTAAACTCAACTCTTAGAATGATTAGGTTTCACTGTTCGCTCTAGTCGTGAACTTAAGAATATCAAATATTTATTATCTGTTTTAAATAAGGTTTTTTCGATAAAGGCCTCGGAAGTTTAGGCACTAAGTACTGCAACTACCACTCCTACGTAGAGTGTACCCTTATCGATACCTTATTGATCCACATTATGCATCACGATGTCAAACTCAATTTACTCATTTATGATGCCTAGTAGTGGACCCCAATCTGCATTTGACGCCCTGGGTAGTTAAAAAGCCCAATTGCTTTCACATTATGTATGTAAAAAAATGAAGCTTTCAATAGTTTTCGGTAACGTCTATTTTATTTGGATTGACATTCTAATAATTGCCCTATATTTTGCTAGTTCATCCGCAATTTGAATGCAAACATCTTTGCAAAAACCATTCCAGGGCGCGTTATAGGTTGACACCTGTATAAATATGAATATATTATTTATCAGACCAGCGGAGGACGGAACGGAGCCACGCTGGGAGAAGTTCAAGGTGCCATTCACCAGCTCAAAATAAACAAAGCAACTGTACTCATCAAGAAGGGCCCAAGCAAGTTGATCACCTGTCTGCACCGATTTTTTTTGTCTGTATTAACGAGATTTTTAGCCCTGGGCTAGTTCATCTCGGGACCCACGCTTTACTTCCCTTCCGAAGGAAGAACTGTGAGTTTGTCGGGAGTGGGATTCGATCCCAGGTCCTCGGCGTGATAGTCACGTGTTCTAACCATCCAACCAGGTCCGCTCCACTCTGCACCGATTGATAGTCAGGATCTGGGAAACCGAACAGCTTATGGAGGAGTGGAAAAAGAGGTAATCTGCCCAAATCACAAGAAAGACGATCATTTGGAATGTGAGAACTTTAGAGCGATCACCATTTTGAATGCTGCCTGCCTACAAAGTGCTATCCCAGATCATCTTCCGTCATCTAAAACTAATGAGTTCGCGGCAAGTTATCAAGCTGGCTTCATCGACGGCCGGTCGACAACGGATCAGATCTTCACCGTACGGAAAATCCTTCAAAAATGCCGTGAGTACCAGGTCCCAATGCATCACCTGTTCATCGACTTCTATCGGCATACGACAGTATCGATCGTACATGGATCGTATGAAAAATCATGGACGGAAACGGCTTTCGTGGGAAGCTGACTAGACTGATTAAAGCAACTATGGGCAGTGTACAAAACTGCGTGAGGGTTTCGGGTGAACTATACAGCTCATTCCAATCGTGCCGGGGACTGCTGCAAGGTGACGGACTCAAATGCCTACTCTTCAACATCGCTCTGGAAAGTGTAGTGCAACGAACCGGGCTCAACAGCCGGGGTTCGATTTTCACAAAATCCGGTCAATTTGTGTGCTTTGCGGACGACATGGACATTATCGCCAGAACATTTGGAACGACGGCAGAACTGTGTACTCGCCTGAAACGCAAAACAACAAAATTCGGAATATTTGCGAATGCGTCAAAAGTAAAGTACATGCTGGCAAGTGGTACAGAACACGACCGGTTCCGTTTAGGGACCCGCATTAGGGTGGCCCACACTTATATGGAAGACATAAAATTTATAAAATGCCAAGAACTTTAAGTTTGTATGGGAAAACCTGGTCAAATGTAGGTAGATATTTAAAGTTTTCCATTTTAGCCGATTTAGGCGGCACTGTAAGCATTCAATTAATGAGCCCTTTGGTGTTCATGCCGAACAGTGTAGTATTAGCTTAATGTTAAAATACAAATTAATAAAAACAAAAAAAAAACATGCCAAACTACTTTGTCGAAGACCGCAAAGCGATCTGGCATCTGTGAAAAAATCTATACCCTAGGCAAAGTGAGGCGAAGCATTGGGTGGGTGGGTCACCCTAACCTCCATGCAAGCACTCGAAGTTTTCGAGCGACGTACGCTACAAACGATCTTCGGCTTATGCAGGAGAACGGTGTGTGGCGAAGAAAGATGAATCACGAGCTCGCTGCACGGTGAACCAGCATCCACAAGGTGGGCAAAGCCGGAAGTATACGGTGGGCAGGGCATGTTGCAAGAATGCCAAATAACAATCCTGCAAAGTTAGTGTTTGCTACTGATCTGGTTGGCACAAGAAGACGTGGAGCGCAGAGAGCAGGATGGGCAGGCCAGGCGGAACGTGACTAGGCGAGCATTAGGTGTGACCGAGGATGGAAAGCGGCAGTCACAAACCGAGTATTGTGGCGTACTATTGTTGATTATGTCTTGTCTTGATGATGTTGTACAAATAAATGTATGTATCCAGTAAATTCTTCAGAAATTTATCCAAAAGTACTTTCGGCAATTCGTCCAGATATTTTTATTTCAGAAATTCCTTCTTAAATTTCCGCGAGAATTCATTCAGAAATTTCACCGGGAATTCATCCTGCAATTTCACCAGAAACTCTTCTGGGAATTCATTCGGGAATTCTTTCGGTGTTTCGTTCAGAAATTCATCACAGAATTCATCCAAAAAAATATATCAGGAGGAATACCTTGGGCAGGAGGAATACCTTGGGAGCTCCTAGAAGAAACTTTGCGGTAGTTCCTAAAGGAATTCCTGAGCGAATCCCTAAAGGAATGCTCGACGGAATTCCTGGAAGAATCACCAAGAGAATTCCTGGAGAAATCATCGAGGGACTACCTGGAGGAATTCTCGAGAAAATTCCTCTAGGAACTCCCTCATGGACCTCTAGGAACTCTCTCAGTGACTTCTTAAAACTCCCTCAGGGATTCCTCCAGGTATTCCTTCCAGGATTCTATCGGAAATTTCTTTCGAGATCCTTGTGGATATTCCTTCCGGAATTCCCCCACGTACTTCTTCTGAGATTTCTTCAAAAAACCTCCTTGATTTTTTTCTGGAACTACTTGTTTTCTCTATGACCTCTGCAGGACCTTTTTTTTGGGATTATTCCTCAAATTTCGTCCAGAATTACATCTGGTAATTATTATAGTTTTTCAATTGAGTTTCCAGATTCTATTCGGGATACTTTCTTACATATTCGCCCTGAAATTTCTCATAGAGTTCTTCCTGGAACTTCTTCTGAGATAACGCCGGAAATTATCCATTCACTAAAAAGTCTCAAAGTATACCTTCAAACAATTTCAAAAAACTATCAAATGGATTTTTTTTTTTCAGAAGTTTCTCAAGAGTTTTTTTAGGATTTCTCGATGGTGTTAACTGATAGTTTCTCCTGGAATTTTTCACAATTTTCTCCGACCAAAAATTTTTAAACATTTCAGATGCATTCTCCGTAAAATTCTTCGGAGATTTCCAATTGTTCCACCATCATTTCTTCCAAATTTTTCAAGAACTTTCACCAAGACTATTGTGAGATTTTTTCAAAGATAATTTCAGGAGATTACCCAAGCATTTTTTTTCGGGAATTGTTCAAGAATTTTACAAGAAGTTTCTAGTAAATTTCTACTCAAAAATCATCTCCAAACTTCTACATAAATTCCTTCAACATAGTTCTGAAAGCTTATTTCCAAAGGGTTCCTCAAGCAATTTCCTCAGCAACTCTTTCAGAAATTTATCCTGCAGCTACTTCCAGAACTTCCACAGGCATTCTGTAGAAAATTTAATCAGCATTTTCCCCAGAATGCCTTCATGTTCTTCTTCTTCTTCTTCTTGGCGTAACGTCCTCACTGGGACAAAGCCTGCTTCTCAGCTTAGTGTTCTATGAACACTTCCACAGTTTTTAACTGAGAGCTTCCTCTGCCAATGACCATTTTGCATGTGTATATCGTGTGGCAGGCACGAAGATACTCTATGCCCAAGGAAGTCAAGGAAATTTCCTTTACGAAAAGATCCTGGACCGACCGGGAATCGAACCCGTCACCCTCAGCATGGTCATGCTGAATACCCGTGCGTTTACCGCCTCGGCTATATGGGCCCTGTATTCATCAGAAAACCCTGCAGCCATTTTATCAGGATATCCATTAGAAAATGTCCTCCCTAGGAATTCATTTGGAAATTTCTCCAAACATTCTATCAAAAGTATCTCCAGGATGTTTTTTTTTTAATTTCTCCACATTTTTTTTCCGAAATTGTTTCAGGAATTTCACCAAAAACTACTTCAGAAATTTCCTCCGTAATTCGTTTAGAAATGTTTCCAGGAATTTCCTTAGGATTTCCATTAGTAATTCCAAACGGAATTCTTTTTCATTTTCCCGAGGAATTCATTCAGGGAATTCCCTAGGAAATTTCCCAGGAATTCCTATCGGATTTTTTCCAGAAATGCCTCCAAGAATTCTCCACAGATTTCTCCAGAAATTTCCACAGAATTTATTTACCCAGAAGCTCCTCCAAAAATTTTATCAGGAATTCTGTCAGAAATTCTCCAGAAAATCAAGATTTCCCCAAAGATTTATTTAGATATTTCTCAAGGAAATTCACTAAAATATGCCCTCAGGACTTTCCTCGGGAATTATTTCAGAAATATTCTCAAAATTTTTTTCAGAAATTTTTTCAAGAATTCTCAAAGAATTGCATAAGCGATTTTCCCATAATTTTATTACTGAAATTTATTCAGGAGTTCCTCTGATAGTTTCCCTTGGGATTATTTTATTAATTACATAAAAGCGCCTCCAATAACTTCTTCAACAATTCTGTTAAAAAATTCTCAGGAATTTCCCATAGACGCCTTCGGGAAGAGTTCTTCCGAGATTCTTCCAGGAATATCCAAAATCAGAAAATTCCCACAAGAACGTCTAGAGGGATTCCTTCAGAAATTTCCACTGGATATGCCTTTGAAAATATGCCTGGAAATTCGCCCAGGAATTATATCAAACCCCCCCCCCCCCGGATTTTCTCCAGAAATTTTCCCCAAAAATTTCTGATGGGATTTCCCAGAAACTTGTTCAGAACTTTATTCAATAATTACTGTAGCAATTTCTCCAGGATTTCCATTAAGAATTTCAGAAGAAATTCTTTGAAGAATTTCCCAGGAACTGCATAATTTCCGCAAAAAGAATATTCCATTAATTTCCATGGGATTGCTCTAGGAATTTTCCCAGGAATTCCACAAGAAACTTTCCAAGGACTTCCTTCATAAATTTCCCCAGGAATCTCTTCAAGAATTCCTTCAGAAATTCCATCGGAAATTTCCTCAGAAATTCCTTCCTTCCCGCTCAAGAATTCCTTCATATTTTTTTCTCCAGCAATTCTTAAGAAATTTCTCCATGAATTTCCCCAGAAATAACTTCAAGAATTCCACAGAGAGTAATTTGGGAATTTCCATTCAGCATGTCCGAAGAAATTTATTCACAAATTACCCTAGAAATTCCTTCTCCAGAAATTTCCACAAAAAAATCCTCCAGAATTTTTCCCAGGAATTCATTCAGGAATTTATTCAGGAATTCCTGTAAGAATTATTTCAGGATATCCTCTAGGGATTATGTCAGAAATATCCGGAGTTCTTCCTGGAAATTCAGCGTGAAATTCTCCTGAAATTCCCTCAGAAATTCCCTAGAGATTCCTCCAGGAATTTCTCCAGTATTTATTCGCAGAAATTCTGACACAAAATTGCTTAGGAATTTCTCTCGGAATCGTCCGAGTAATTCCTGCTAAAATTCCTATAGGAATCTCAGAAAAATAGTGGATATATTCAAAAATTAATTCCTTGTGAAGATTAGGACGGGATTTCTAGATGAATCCTTGTAAAAATAATAGAAGAAGCCTGTAAGCAATCCCAATGAAATTGCAGAAATTTCTTGAAGGACTTCCACAAGAAACTCCTTCATGAATCCAAGAGGGTACCCGAACCCGCCAAAATCGGCGAACTAAAGTTGAAACTAAGATTAAAATCAAGGATAATATCGTTTGGTCACAGACAAACAGCCGTATCACCTGGAACGAAATGCGATTAAAACCATTGTCATAAAAGCATAATTGCTCAATGCTTGTCATGTTTTGTTTCGCAAATCACTGAGTAGGTGGCGGTAGTGAGCAAACGTCAAACAGGAACGAAAACGATGTGAGAGCCTTGAGCAAGCGATCCCGACTAGATGGGAAAAACAATACTATAACAGGTTTTGTTATTTTGTTACAACGATTTTTGTAGCAACGATTGTTATAAAACATGTACCGTTAGTAGTTAAAATAACAAAAATTCTAGCAAATCTCATTCTAATTTAAACAAACATATAACAAGTTGAGATATAATCATTCATTTCATTTATTTAGTTAACATCAAATTCATGATAATACTGAATCAACCATTTGCCGCCATAATACTCGATTTGCAGCTGCAGCTCTCCAACGTCGGTCACGCCCAACACTCGCCAGATCACGCTCCACCTGGTCCGCCCATCGTGCTCTCTGCGCTCCACGCCTTCTTGTACCAACCGGATGGTTAGCAAACACCAACTTTGCAGGGTTGTTGTCCGGCATTCTTGCAACCTGCTCTGCCCACCGTATCCTTCCGGCTTTGGCTACTTTCTGGATGCTGGGTTCGCCGTAAAGTGCAGCGAACTCGTGGTTCATCCTCCGAGTGCGTGCAGGTCCTCCTCGAGCATCGTCCACGTCTCGTGCCCGTAGAGAACCACCGGTCTTATTAACGTCTTGTACATGGTACATTTGGTGCGGGGGTGAATCTTTTTTGACCGCAGTTTCTTCTGGAGCCCATAGTAGGCACGACTTCCACTGATGATGCGCCTTCGTATTTCACGGCTCACGTTATTGTCAGCCGTTAGCAAGGAACCGAGGTAGACGAATTCTTCTACCACCTCGAAAGTATCTCCGTCTATCGATTATCCCTTCCTTCCAATCCTCCGGTAGCTGTTCGGTTTCCCAGATCTTGACTACTAACTGGTGCAGACAGGTGGCCAACTTTTCCGGGCCCATCTTGATGAGTTCTGCTGCGATACCGTCCTTGCCAGCCGCTTTGTTGTTTTTAAGCTGGTGGATGGCATCCTTAACTTCCCTCAGCGTGGGAGTTGGTTCGTTCCCGTCCTCTGCTGCACCAACATAGTCATTTCCTCCGCTGCCTTGGTCCTCCGTTCCTACATTCTCTTCGCCATTCAGGTGCTCGTCGAAGTGCTGCTTCCACCTTTCGATCACCTCACGCTTGTCCGTCAGGAGACTCCCGTCTTTATCTTTGCAGATTTCGGCTTGCGGCACGTAGCCTTTGCGGGCGCTTTTTCTCCCGGAAGAGACGGTTCTGCTGCTTCCGCTTCTGTCTGTATCGCTCCACATTCTGTCGGGTTCCATGCTGCAGCATTACCGCCCGCGCTGCATCCTTTTCCTCCAGAACCGCTCTGCACTCCTCGTCGAACCAATCGTTTCGTCGACTCCGTTCTACGTACATGATAGTGCTCTCGACTGCGTTGTTGATGGCTGCTTTGACTGTACTCCAGCAGTCCTCTAGAGGGGCCACATCCCGATCAGAAAGGCATAACAAAAACATAACATAATTATATCAACGGTTGATATCTATATCAAGGTTTGTTATATTTAGATATATTTATTGGAATCGGTACGAAAACTAGTTTGTATTATTTCAAGGTTCTAACAAAGTCAGTTACAATAAATGAATATGTGATTGGATCATCATTACATCAACATTATAACAAACTCAGTAATAATTTTTAAAATGGAATGCGTTACTAATCAATATTTTTTGGTAGTGTTTAGTGCGTAAATTAACCGCTGTATGGCGCCATTGTGCTTAGAAAATACACAATTGATGATATCCTTTATTATATGAACTACCAAAATAGCTCATGTCTTCATCAAATTTGTACAGAAAGCTTATGACTTTGGAAGGGAGAAAATGAGGTAAGCAACTCCACCATTACGTGATGATATTGGGTAATTTTAAATGTTTCTTATCATGATCCAGATCGCCGGCACAGTTCGTATGTTCAGCAAAGTTGCTCATGATTCTTGAAATTCACGAATGGTGTAGACTTGTTTGCCAAATATCACTACTATGAGCTGTTTGATATGATAAATCTCATTATTCTTCTGTCCTAGGAAGTTCGGATCATCACTCATCAGCGAAGTTGTCGAGAAGTCCTAGGCTCTCAATTGGAAAATATTATATGTAATTGAACTGCGGCGTTTACATTTGTTTACAGGATTTTGTACATGTCTTACAGGTTGAATGTTTATTATGGATGGCCAAGGAGTACTTTCAGGGAATATTTCTAGGGATATTAAAAGTATTTCTCTTGTAGGTCTTCTAGGAAGCTCACTAGAAGTTCTTCCAGAGATCTCTCCGAGAGTTTCCATAAGAAATTCCTCCACGTATTCTTCCGGGTAATCCTCTAAGGAATTCTTCAACAATTCCTCCATGACTTTTTCCATGACCTCCTCTTTGAATTCTTCAAACAACTTTGCCCCAAGGATTTGTTGGAAGATTAGTTCATATACATGTTGAGATCCCAAGTAAACCACTCCTATGAACCACCAGCAAGGTTTAACTTAAGTTTAAAATCCAACATACATTTCGTCCCTTGGGAATTTCTTCAGAGAATCCAAAAGGAAGATTCTTTAAGACATTCTTAGCAAATTACTTCAGCCTATGCATCAAAAATTCCTTAAAGGATTCAGGGAAAATCCATCAGAAATTCTGAAGGATCTTAATAATTAAATAAGTTCTAGTGTTAAAGTTAAACTTTTCAATCCAATTCCAATTTCTTAGAAATTTCTTAGTATGTGGTCACTGTTGTAAATATCACTACAATTAACTACAGCTTTTTTCCGCATACATAATATATGTATGTATATCTGCCGATCGAAATAGTTATGTACTAGCAAATGAACTGTAATTGTTTTGTTAAAGTTAATAAAATTTTCAGTTCAACAGCGAAACGAAGTGTTTTGATATTCATTTGGATTTCCTGAATGCTCTGTGTTCGAAAACAAATTACTTCAAGTATTTATCAAAAGGTTTCTTTACAAATGTCGACAATTACACCAATGACTCATTATGGAAACGATTTTTTCTATCCTTTTAAAAATGCATTCATAAATTCCTCCAAGGGAATATTCCTGCAAGAATTTACGGGGGATATTCCTACCGAAAAATTTACCATTTAAGCGCCATAATACTACTGGACAACTTTGCAGAAGAAATATCATTAATTAATAATAATGAAATAAAACATGCCAAAAAACGCTTAAACATATAAATAAACGCTGGCGCAACTAGTGCTTAGCTACACACTTTTCACTATTTGAAAGTCATTATCTGTTATATCTGTTCAACTGAGTTAATGACACAAAGATATAATTGCTATCAACTGTATTAAAAAAAGTTTCGTGTGACGTCCATTCTCGTAGGTACAGCGATGTGGGCTCCAGCTACGAAGTAGTGAACGCTGGCTCTAGTGCACAACGAGCGCACACGACATTGAAGCTGAGGGACTTAATGGGCTGTAGTGCATGGTGCATGGTGACGTCATAACTGGGTATGGTGACGTCATACTTTCCCTCTCCGGTATGTTGGATCAGCGAGTCTATTTATAGTGGAGCTACCAATATGAAGAACCATTTCAGCATATATCGCCTTTCACTTCAAGTGCTGTGATGGCCTCACTGGTAAAAACGACGAGCTCCTGTTCTAGGTTCTAGCCGTCGTAGGTTCGAATCCCTGGGTTTTATGTATACTATGTGGAGAAGTTTTTTGATGCCAGTAACTTTTTACAAAAAAATAAATTTCACTCTAAAAATTGATACCCCAAAAATGAGTTAATTTTTACCCTACTTAATTTTTACCCAATATATTTATTTATTTATAACTGCTTTATAACAACATGTGATATAATTTGATTGATTTTTTATATCTCATTTTGTTATAAGCTTGTTATAATTGTATCAAGACCTGTTATAATTATGTTATGGTTAGAGCAATTTTAGATATAATTTTTGTTATTTTAACACCTAACCGGCGAATTTTATAACTCATTCTGTTATGAAAAATCTTTGAAATAAATAACTTAATCGGTTATAATTTTGTTATGCCTTTCTGATCGGGATCAAGCACACCCTCTTCCGGCAACGCTGCCTCGAGTTTCTGCGCGTAAATGGTGGAAACATCCGGTCGCTTCAGACGCTCTAGATCGTACCGGGGCGGCCGCCGGTACTGTACATTGTTAATAACGGAGAGTTTTGGGCGCAGTTTGACCATCACCAGGTAGTGATCAGATATATTCAAACAAGATTATATCAAATTTTGTTAGACTAAACATGCGAGATCATGTTCATGTTATACATATATTTCAGAACAAATTAGTTACAAGTTTTGTTATAAATATCAATCTTTTTCGCAACAACATACATAATCTCATAAATTCTGAAATAATTTTGTATCAGAGAATATAACAAAAATTGTAAGAAGCGTGTTACGAATTTTGTTGCCAAAATTATAACAAATGTTAATATGAATTTGTTATGGATACTCACATGGAAAAACCATTATAACAAAATTATATCAATTATTGTTATATCTAACAGTAGATATAATTTTATTATGATCTTGTTATGTGCTCTTAGTCGGGATGCATAAACAGTTTAGTGAGGTATCTGTGTGTGGTTTGGTATTTAAGAAAATCTAGGATTATACGTAATTGGCGTCTAATACGCTGTGGGGCTTACCACCGTAACATTTTCATTCCAAAAGTTCGGAATTGTAAATTTTCATATTTTGGGCCATTTTGTATCTCTCGTCAGTGCCAATACCAATCAATACAATAATGTCTTGACTTTGCACCGTAGTGGGCTTGATGATGCCGCTGACGACGACACACTGATGTTTGCTGTTAGCCCCATCCCTGTATTTGATATCTTTTCTATTTCCGTAGAAAGGATATCGAATGCAGTGACGTATCCAGGGCAAACAGAATGCGTTGCACTTATGGACACGTTCTGCTCTGGTTGTCTGTATGTCACTTAACTTCATTGACCCTGCTGTGGTTTGTACCTAGTCATCTCCAATCATAAAACCGTTGCACTGGGCTGGTATTGGACTGTATTTGACGTATCGACACCATGATAGTATCACATCGTTTGGTTGAGAAGACTAACAAGACACAAATTCCGAGTGACACAGCATCGGCAGCAGCGACGGCGGTCCTTCTAGCTGGGATACGTCCCGGCACCATTCCCCAGGATTTCTACTGCGGTATATTTTTGATAATCAGCACGACGTGACTGGCTTCCGTTTGGTGCGATTTGATTGGAATTTGTCCGAGTTGGGCGCTGCTTTGCGTACTCTACCGATAGGTTCAACTGAGTCCGATGGGTGACGAAAAGTGCGCGGTTTTCCAATGAGGTTGATTTATTTACTACCTCCGATGGACCCGTGATGGCACGATACGGTGTGATGCTGATTATGCTTTCATAGTCACGTTTCACGATTTGGGTTGGGGTACAAGAATAATTCGATCATCAACGAGCATCCTCTCGACGTTCTTTAAATACAACACCGTTTCATTATTACGGAAGAAGAGATCTTATCCGAAGGACTTGTCCAGCATTCGGATTGGGAGAGAACTGGATTTGGATTTGTCGTCAATTGATTCTGAATCGCATTTGGATTTATTTCCTCTGCTGAATCTGCTTAAAATTTAGGCTGTCTTTAGGCAGTGGCCAACAGCTCGTCCAACACCAACAACATTTCCCAGAAGATTTCCCACGCGCCTTCCCAGAAGATAATCCTTCCTCGGGTTTAACGAGCTTCCGCCACACACCCGCACCCGATTCCATTTAGGGACGGTTATGAGCGAAATTACGCCGCATTTACATTCCACCACTGAAAGGAAAAGTCAACCCCCGCCCGCCCGCACTGAATCGATTATGTCCCACCCCGTCGGTCGCCTTAAAACAGTCATCCTTAGAGGTAGTGTCGTCGTCACCATCCCGTTTGGGGTCCGGTCCTCTTCAAGGGTCGTTTTGTTTACGAGTTCGGCTTACAACTGCCGGGCGGGGCCGGGCGAACAAACGGAGGCACCATTTTGAGATCCTTAACTTTGGGATGGCCTTTCTCCTCATCTGGTCCGGACCACCGGACCGGAGGAGCCTTATCAGATGAAAAGATGGGCAAAAAGGACAACACTTTCCGTTGTCGCAGGCGTCGTCGTCGTCATCGTTTCCATTCCGTCGGGGTTGAAGAGAAAGGCCACGCACCGGGACGACTGACTAGGGGTTTTTCCTATTCAATTAGAGCTGTTGCTGCCGCCCTGTTGTTGTTTTTTGTTGGACGGGTTTTGTCTGAAACCCCGACATTCGATTCAATCCGATGGGGCACTGTGAGTTGGAATCTGAAAATTCGCAGACATTTTTTATGTTTTTTATGCAAACTAATACCTGTTTCAAACTTGATAAACGCTCGAATATTCAACAAGATTAAGCTGAATAATTTTAAGCTGAATAATTTTAAGCTCGATGACCGAACCCTTCAGTATTTATTCGAATCTCCGGCGATGCCTTATTTCCACATGAGAAGATCTATAAGTTCAATTTCAATCTATTTCTTAAAAAACATTTTTGTACTTTTGCCACAAATCCCCAAAAACTGACCCACAGTGTTCCGATCCGGACCCCAAGACCGAGTAAATTGAGCTTGAATGGAAATGACGTTCAAACGACGTTGTTCACCAATAAAGGCAGATTAGCTGGCTAGCTGTTTGCTTGCTTGCCTCCTTGCTTTCCAGCTGTCCAAGACCATCTTGAATGTTGTCGTTGTTTTTGGTCTTGTAGTAGCAGGGTGTCACACCCGGTGACGGTCGGTCGGTGAGTGGCAACTTGAGCGACATTTGTGCGCTTCCGGAGCGGAGATGAGCAATAAACAGGCTGTACCTACCAACATACAAACTTTGACAAGTAAGGCAAATTACGCCTAAATTGTTGTGCGGTTTGACTTGGGTGACAGGGGATCCTGTTCCGAAATGAAGAGTACTTACCTGAAAGAAAAAGAAAGAGGGTTGAAAGAATGATTTAATTATTATTGAAATAAACATTTTAGTAGAATAATCTCATTTAACGGTGGGAAGCTTTCAAATAAAGATGCTTAAATTAATACTTGTATCTGAAAAATTAGTTTTTTTTTATTCTTCAATCACGTAACCTAATTTACAGCTCTATTGTCCACTAGGGCACTGCGTGAGCGATTCCAATTGGCGGCTGCACTTACACTTTGTACAGCGCCTAAATGTATTCTATTCTAATTCTAATTCGAACTGGTAGCCTTTGCGCTGCTGCCACTTTTCTACCCTGTCCATGGTAGAATGATGAGCACGATGTTGCAAGAGCAACTGACGAAAAATTGCAAGTGCCGGGGCTGGGGTCGAACCCATGACCATCCACTTACGAAGTGAACGTTCAGCCACTACGCTACGGGCTTCGGCCAGGCTTGACAGAAACTCCCTCGCGAGAAAATGAGGAAGCGATTTCGGCGTTTTTCTGAGGAGTGAAAATAAAACTCAGAAATCAGAACGCAAATCCTCAACAGCACCGAGCGCGAGCTTGCCGCGCAGCGAGGAGTTCGTCAAACACTCATAATTGCTTGTTGTGATTCTCACGTCCGCTCACACTCAAAAAGCTCTCGCGAGTTCCACTCCCATACAAAGAAAGACTCTCGAGGCCAAAATCGCACTCAAAAACCCGAAATAATCATCGGCTCTTTTTTCGTTCCCCTCTTCCTCGCTCAGTTGTTATTGCCTCTCTGTTTGGGGTTCGTTCGCTCCCTCGCGAAGAGGCAAAAGCAAAACACCGCTCTAGAGCATGTTGCAAAACTCTTTTGATTTCGAGGAGGATTATCAAGCCTGGCTCCGGCTAATAAATAAGACTTTATAATAGTTGCAACAAGTTGAACAATGAGGTTATTTAGCAATAATCGTACATTTATTGAACGAGGTTAACCGAGTTGGATAAATACGACGAGTGCTGAATACATCGAGTTTAGTAGTTGATTTTTCCCTGTTAGAGCTTGGAATGGGTGCAAATAGGTGAGCTCGTATTCGGGATGAACCTGCCTACGGCAGAAAATCCCTAAATAAAAAGGAAAAAAAGTGAGCTCGTTCCATTTGATATTAGGATAAAATTCATGATTAGATTTTTACAATATTCCTAAGAATCAACTCATCGAATATTGAAAGGACTGTCACTACGTGGGTCGGCGGAAGCCGCGATGGGACGCGCCCCTCTTTCTGCGAGTCGGTCGTGTAATTACCGCCTAAGAATAGGACTCATTTCATTTATTTAGTTAACATCATATTCATGATAATAGGACTACCCAAGTAACACACTTGTCACCTAAGAGTCACGGCGGCGCAGGTTTTTGTTGTGCAGAAGTTACTGCGACTTTCTTTTAGCAAGTTAGTATTTGTTTGTTAGAAGTAAGTCATAGTAACTTCTGCGTAACAAAGACCTGCGCCGCCGTGACTCTTCGGTGACAAGTGTGTTACTTGGGTACTAACCCCAATTCAAGGTTTCAAGGGACTTGTGCCGAGGGATGAGTGATTGAGGGAGTGAAAAGCTGCTGGATCATTAACGGAGCCTGTGGGGTACCTGGACACTAGGTTGTCCCAAAATTTGCACATGGTCGAAAAGCTTGGGGGCTCACCCTGAAAATGATAGCTAAGGGTGTTAGAAACAAACTTTCGTATGACGGCAACTTTCAAAAATGACGTTTAGAGGTCGCCCCGGCGAGATTTTTGAAAAATGGTCATTTTTCGTAATAAATTTCATACAAATATTTTTTACCGTACAAAAATTGGCAATACCCACTATTTTTATATTTTTACAGCTTGATATGGATCCAAACTTCATGGGAAAAATAATTAACGAGATGTTTTGCAGGTAACTTTTTGATACTGAATTTTTGAATTTACTAAAATTTGTCATTTTTTGATATACTTTGCATTTTACCCATCATAAAAAGTATCTGAACCTAATGCTAATTTAAAACAATTTCCATAAAAAGATAGGAAATTTTATGAGGAAAAACTTTGCCGAAGACAGCATGGTGTTTTTTCTATCCGTTTTAGCGTTATTCACGATTTACTATTTACAAAGTATATCAAAAAATGAGAAATTTTAGTAAATTCAAAAATTCAGTATCAAAAAGTTACCTACAAAACATGTCGTTAATTATTTTTCCCAAGAAGTTTGGATCTATATCAAGCTGTAAAAAATATAAAAATAGTGGGTATTGCCAATTTTTGTACGGTAAAAAATATTTGTATGAAATTTATTACGAAAAATGGCCATTTTTCAAAAATCTCGCCGGGGCGACCTCTAAACGTCATTTTTGAAAGTTGCCGTCATACGAAAGTTTGTTTCTAACACCCTTAGCTATCATTTGCAGGGTGAGCCCCCAAGCTTTTCGACCATGTGCAATTTTGGGACAACCTACTGGACACCCTCCACAGTATTTTTAAAACACTATTTTGTCCCTTACCACGCTAATGCAGGACTCTGGTAGTGACCCCTTCGCAAGGAGTGAGTTAGCGAGGTCTCCTTTGAGGGCATCGGAGACGGTAGAATGCAGATGCGCATGTAGTGCCAGCGCAGTAACCCGCATTCATACCGGCTGGTTATTCGGGTGAGGTATTGGATGGAGCGAATACCTTGAATTATTTTTTCACAATTTTTCTAATTATCGTGAAGAGGGCATTCTTACCGGTATGCCATTCATGATTTCAGTAAGGATTTCTCCAAGAATTCTTTCAGAACGTAATCATTCCCATGCTCTTCTTTAAAATATTCTCAACGATGGTTTCCAGGGACACCACCAGAGATTTCTTTAGGATTTCTTCCAGGACTTACCAAAACTTTGCGGAAATTTCTATAAAAAGAAGATTTTTGGAGGATTTTTTTAGAATGATTCCAGCAAGATTTTTTCCAGAAATTCCCCTAGGCATCGCTTTAGAATGCATTCTCACCCATGATTTTTTTTTTTAATTTCTTCAGAAATTCTTTTTTTATATTAATATACCTTGGGTCTTCTTCAGGAAAATCTGAAGAAATTCTATAAAGATTCATCTTAAAACTAGTCCGCGGGTTAAAAATTCCTCCTGGAATTCCTTCAGTATTTCTTAATGAAATTACTTCAAGGATTGCTTCAGAAGTCAATGCGTGTATTTCTTCAAACATTTCTAAGTGTATTCCTCCAAATTTTAAGAATTTCTTTTACAAGTTTTCTTGGACCTCCCGAGCAGAGGAGAATAGCAAATTGATAACAACAGAATCACATAGCCTGTTTTTATATCATAATTTGTTATTATTAACTTATCAAAATATGTCTTTTCAATAACATGTTTTGTTGGGCAATCTTATTTTGTTATGTTCAAGTTGTTGGGATATCTTGTGCATTAACATTTGAATAATATATTTTGTTGTAGAACAAGTTAAGTTATTATTCTACTTTAGAGAATGTACAAATATGCGATGAACAATAACACAACAGTAACAAGTTCACAAATTACCTGTTATTAAGCTGTGATTGGTCTAACAAAACATGTTATTGAATTAGTCTTCCAGGAACATTTTTTGTTATGATATTTGTTATTTTGCCGCTTATGACAGACAAGCTTATAACATAACACACTATGTTTCATAACTATAGATCCAAACAATATTTTTGGATACTCGGATATGTAGAATGAGTTTCAATCATATTGTTCTACTGTTTAATTCATTATTTAGAGTAGACATGAGAAAAGTAATAATTCTATATTTCATGTGTTCTCTGAATCTGATAAATAATCTTATATAAATTCCCTTGTTTCATAACAATAGATCCAAGCGAGAATTCATTCTAGTTAATTTAACCTACACAAAACATTCAACATATCAATAATGAGTAGTCTCTCTTTTGTAAGGGTATGCGGTATGGGATTTTTTCAAGGCGAAACGAAACGAAACGAAATACAAAATTTCTGATACGATGCGGTACGAAACGAAACGGAATTTAAAAATGTTTCGTGAGATCGATACGAAATCTGAATTCTCTCGGTATTTTTCGAAACGAAACGAAATTTTCGTAAAAGTTTCGCGGAATTTTGCAGTTACATCATTTTTTTGCGATTTTTTTTCTGCGTGTGTGCCGTAACGCGTATTGAGTTTCCATAAATGCTCTCATTTCATAGGTTTATTTGCTACAGTGCCTTTTATATTTTTACAACGTTTAGCGTCGGATATTTAAAATTTCCATAATTCCACCAGTAACCTGATAAGATTGCTTTAATGACTCAATGAGAGCACACCAATAATGCGTGCTCTAATGTCGTTTGTTTATCAGAAACTTGAAGCAATGATATGGAAACATCAATCAGATGTTTACCAATCAAGCTTTGTTGGATAGCGTAACTTCTGGAGAAAGCCTAAAATCCAAACCTAAAATTGATTGATGGTTGAATTTATCAAAAAATACAAGTAAAACTCACATTAAAATTGAAAAGAATACTTAATAAATGTGTGCGGCACTCATTAGATATGAAGGCATCCGCAAACTTATTCGAAAAATATAACTCAATCATCTCTAGGTATTAGGCAAAAACTTCTACCAGATAGAACTGGACTCGAACCAGGTGTGATGGTTAAAGTGCATATTTTGCCGAGGACCTACACACCAAATTTTTCGAAACGCTTCCAGCACAAAAAAAATCAGCAAAATAAATTGCTGAATTTCAGCAAAATTTTTGCTGAACTTCAGCACAACGTTGCTGATCAACTGTCAAAATTGCTGGATGGTTCAGCAAGTTGAAATATAATTAATATTACTGAATGAAATCAGCACAAAAAAAATCAGCAAAATTTGCTGAATACCAGCAAACAAAATTTGCAGTGTAGGATCAAATACCACTGCCAAAAGACTTTGAGTCTTTCGATTCGAGCCTGTGGGTCCCAAAATAAACTAGCCTAGGGCTCAATATATTGTTACAACATTTGAAGAAAAAAATATAAAGAAGATTTTTCAGAATTTAATGTATTTGAAAAAAAAAATATCTCACATAATATCACCACCCGAGAGTTTGTTGGCGAATAATCTGATGAAATCCAGCTAACAAACGTCTTTTTGCCGAAATTTAGTATAAAAGATGGCTGTGCACATAACGTTGTTAGATTTTTTTCAAATTTCTTTTTATTCGTGAATTTTAACTTAGGCTAATTCTTCACACAACGTTGTTAGAGTTTGTCGTGCTCATCTAACCTTTTGACATTTTAAAATCACTGCTGAAATAAAAAAATAGTTTGAAACATCGTATATAACGCTACGTAATAATGATTTGGATAGCAAAGCTCTTTCAAGAGTTCAACTGAAAATTTTCTGGAAAAGAATTTCTCCAGAATCTTTTCCATGTATTATACCTTCTACCGAATTTGTCTTAATCGATTTCTCCTGAGATTTCCATTTTTTTTCGAGAGGTATATCCTGGAAGAGTTTCCATATTTTCTTAGAACTTTTTCTAGTGTCTCCCACCCTAACTAACCTAATATTCTCCGTTACTCTGCTAAAAATTCCTGTTGCGAATCTAAACTGAAGACAGGAACTTAACTTGTTTTTTTTTTGCATTTGGATACATCGGAAAATTTAACCAAAATATTATGTGTGGTCCCGCATACAGCAAATGCTAATAACATACCTATTGAGCTAGAACTTTATGGTAGGTCCAAGATAAGAAGCATATTCGATATTTTTTCTGTCTTTATTATACAAACCTGGGAGTGGTTTGTCTTGCGTTATTAAAGATGTTTTTTTTTAACACTTTCAATAATTTAAGATTAGCAAGATCTGCGATAGATGATAAGGACATTTACACTATGTATTTGCTTTCGAAATTTATTAGACATTCCGCGGAATTCCGTTAGATTTCGTCAAAATCTATTTTTTGAGACGAAATTTTTAGAATTTGGCGAAACGAAATGAAATTCAAAACAATAAATTTCGCTTAGCTTAATTCCGTGGAATTCCGCGGAATTTCGTTTCGAGTTGTATTTGGCGAAACTTTTCGGTATACCGCATACCCTTACTCTTTTGTTCTTAATAAGCTCAAACAGCCTATCCAGGATACTTTTAATTTACTTTTTATGGATTGTATTCCACGTTCAAACAACTATACGGTTTAGATTTGGAAAACATCCGTACGGCTTATTTTATTCACACACTGCTTTTATAATCAACCCTACAAATTCTCAATGGGGTTCCGGTCAGGGTAAGGAGCTGACCTTTCTTCAATCTGAGTAAGCTTTTCACGAAACTAAGCCATATTTGCTTGAACCGTGTGAACAAGTGTATTCATGATCTTGATAAAACATTGTCTAATTTGTTTAAGGGCGTTGCTGCAAGAAACGATAGTATATATTTTTCAGGTTCAGAAGCTCGGCACATCCCTGGATGCTCGTCCATTCGAGTCGACAGAACCCTCTCCATACCATCATACCGCCACCCCCGAGAGATTCCTTGAGAAGTAACGTGATTATTTTCGTAAATCTCTCCAGTACGAAAAAAGCCATTCGGTTTTTACATGCTGAACTTCTTTTCGACAAAAAAGGTCTCCAAAAGTGTCAAATATGTCTTGAGAAGCCAATCAAATAAATATTTAAACGAATAACAGTTGATTCGCCGCATGTTGAAGGACCATCCTATCTCGATATATCGAGATGAGCAGAATGAACTGTAATTTGTTGAAGAATTTAGAGATCGAAATAAAGAACCAATTTTTAAACTTTTGTAGCTAGGGAGAACCTTTCCCAAACAGATATAATTTCACCTTCTCAGAATAATTAACACTTTGGAGACCAGGTACAATAACCTGTTAAAATAGTGTATTGATAAATCGAGAGAAAATCTAGATTGAAAACCATCGGAATCGAATAAAGACAGGGAGATAAAGTGATATTCACCTGCAAAGAACTGTAATCAGTTTTGTACCTTTTAATTCTGCCCTCTATGCCGCCCTGTAGAGGGCAAAATTTAGAGACGTACAAAAATGAATACACTCATTCGAAGAGGGTATTCTGCATAGAGGGTTCGAAAAGTCGATACAAGATGATCTGTAGAACATCAAGATGTCAAGATGTGGTATCAACTGTAGTACGTAATTTACTCCAATCTCACGCATGTTATAGCAATCAAATCTTGAGCACGAAATCTGATAATGGCTCAAATGTTGTGGAGCTCATTCCATTTCTTCACGTTGATCGTGTGAACATTCTTTGTGTCAAAATCTTTCTTATTTCAACTTCAGATATATATTTTGCACATGGCATATTATGAATTGAAGTTTACATGTAACAATACGTCAAACGCCGAATAAAACCTGAACACAGAACCTAAAACAACGCGTTGATATATGCACAACGAATGACTTACATGTATTGGATCTATAGTCATGAAACAAAGGGATTTCAGTTTTTTTTTAAATTTATCTGCATACTATAAGACCTCTTTTTTGACCCCGGAACCTCTCGGCTCGGTTTCAGAGGGAAACCGGCCCAAAACCCCAGGCTGCTGGTCTGAGCCGGCGGCAGCCTCCGGGGTGGGCACTCAAGGCCTCTTTTCGATTCCGGGTCTCAGGGCGTATCGACGAGGGAAAGTTTTCGGAGTACGGGAACCTATTTCACAAAATACTCACGGTTAACAAACGCTTTATTGTTCTTCGCAATGGGGGTCACAGATGGAGGGGGCCCCACGGGCGGTGGCGGCGGATATGACTTCGATGGCGCAGGAGGTGGCTTAGACGGCGGCGGTAACTTCGGCGGCGGAGGAGGGAACTTCGACGATGGGGATGCTGGCTTCGATGGTGATCCGGAGGGCTTCCAGAGGCAATAGAACGGGAGCGGTTGGAGCCGTTGAGTTTCTGGCGGGATTCGTACTTTCCTCAATCCTGTAGCGGTTCCAGATGGCCGCAGGGGCCAACGTCTTCACGGAAACGTGCGCGGCAACGTGCGTTGGAGGCTTCCCGGCGAGCCGGCTCCTTAATCGGAAGGCCAGGTACGGAGAATGGTTTCGGGATGGTGGCCCGGGCGGGACTTGTCGCGCGCCCCAAATGCAATGGCCGTAGCGGATAAAACCGTCCGCTAAATGATCGGATTGCGATACCTGGAGCGGGTACAATCTTCCGCAGGATACACGACCGGCAATCACTAATCGAGATTTTCTCACTTTCAAGAGCGTTCGCTCGCTAACTGTCCTTCGCTTGGAATCTAGCTACTGAATGACTCCCATCATCTCCACGACCGTTCTTCACCCGAAGCATCCATCACTCATCAATTAGCGTTTTTCCATTTACTCCTACACTCGCTTCTGGATGAGTGAAACCGGCCACCCAGATTTGCGCTTCGCTTGCGTACCCCGTCAATTGCCATTTCAATTTGACCGTTGTAAATTAACTTTACATAGAGTTCCCTAATTTCCCGTACTCTGGGTTTAAACAAAACACAAATGTTACCCGCCGGTAACAATACACACATGTGCATGAATAAAATTATATGGTAGTATCCCAAGTAACAATTTAAGTTTTATAAAACTCTGCAAGAGTGCCATAAATCGTGATCAATAAAACCGGAGTCAAAGCATTTTAACCTCCAAACTATCTATCAAAACCTCTTGGAGACTAGAATATGTCTAGTTGGCTCAACCATCTCAAGGTTATGAAGAGATTATTAATGCTGCCCCAGGGGTGCCGTTTGGCATTTATGATTGTCGTCTCTATGCCACTTTTTCTAGACAAATGCTGGTTCCACTACAACTATCTTTTATCATTGCATAGTTGAATTTGTGCAGTTCGTCAATTTTGATAGATTTATTTCAACCAAAACACAAGATGGAAAACAAAATCGAGAGCTGTAATTTCCTGATTTTTAATGTGAAATATCCCTGTTATAGAGGGGAAATTTATAGTGCCGTGTGAAATTTACTGCGGAATACGTAAAAAAAGACCTTCGGAAAGAGACATATTTAAAGTTATTTTGAAAAACACAAAAAATAGCAAGTTGATGATTTTTGCCGGTGATGCTATTTTCGTTCACTTTTTATGTCCCGAACAACATTGCATCATGTTCTAAATCAGGTCATTTCTCTTTTATGGCAGAAAAATCGAGAATAATACAACTGAAAATTCGCACAAATTCTTGAAAAGAGAAAAATAAACATGGCGGAGCCCGTAAGTGACAGTTTCAGTGATCAATGCTGTTCGGCCTTCATAAAATTTAAAAAAAGCACTTTGCTTTAAAATGAAATTTATGAATGCCGAACAGCATTTATCAATGCCGATTGATTACCGTTTTGCCATTTTTCAGTTTTTATGGTAGTCAAACGGCAACCATCAAAATTTGACAGCTGAAACGTGATGTAAAATAGAATTCATCCTGAAATCAGTCAGAATGGCGATTTTTTCTTAATTTACCACTTGCAATCGACTTGCTTACTGATAAAATTGCTAAGTGTATTGTGAATTGCCAAGCAATAAATCGGAGTGTCGTTTTATAACGGTTCAAAATTGTGATAACCAAAAGTGTTAGAAGATGCTTTTGTCACAGCGTTGATAAAATCATACTATTGTGTATTTTAACACGGTTTAGAGCAAGTTTTGAAAGCCGTAATAAACTTGTCATGAAAATCAAAAAATAATGGCTATTCAGTTTGTCTAGAAAAGGTTACGAAAGTAGCTTGACATGAAACTTGTATTTTTTAGCTTAAGCATTGTTAAATGTTTCATGTAAGCATTTTAGCATGCTCGTTACATCGATAAAACCATTATAAATTCCATCAAATGCTAAAATGCTGTCCAATTGTTACTTGGGATGTGTAAGGCACATGGGTAATCATAATGGCGTAGTGCATGAAATTATCAATTGCACTTTGAATAAATAGCATATAAATATTATATGGATCTATAGTTATGGAACAGAGTGTATGTTATGCTTATAACATAAAAATTACTATTCTATTATACAGTTATTAAGCCAAAATAACATATTTTATTATGCTGTTGATATTTTCTTCTGCTCGGGTTCTCCCGGAATTTTCTAATCTAGAGCATTTCTTATTTCTAATGCTATTCTACTAGGAATTTATGTAGAGATTTCTTCAAAAATGCAGTTCCAGGAGAAGTTTTTCTTAAAAATTCGAAAAATTCAGAAATTTCTCTACGGTTTTTTCATTAGAAATTCAGAGTTTCATAAATTACTGTTAAAATTGCTTTATATGTAGAAGGATAACGCACATTAAAATGAAAACACAAATTTCTAAAAATACCATGTCTTACCTCCATTCAGTTGTTTGGTACTCCTAGAAGCTACGTTTAAAATTTAAGCTAAATCAGTCATGCCTAAGGGGGCTCAAAAGGCTTGAAGTTTGTATGGGACAACTTGGGCAAATGTGATGAAAATGATTAAACCCTTGTAAATGACCATATGTCAAAAAAATATGTCGAAGAGCGCAAAGTGATCCGGCTGTAAAAAAAGTTATACCCTAGGCAAAGTGAGGCGGAGTATTGAGATTTCATTATATTGATAGTATTTCTTTGCATGTACTGGAAAAACAACTATATAGTTTATCCTCACTTTACCTAGAGTATAACTTTATTACCAGGCGTCGGATCACTTTGTGGTCTTCAACAAAGTTGTTTGGCATACAGTCACTTACAATAATTGTCAAAAACTCAAGATTTCTGCATACATTTGGCCAAGTTTTCCCATACAAACTTCAAGCTTGTTGAGCGCCCCCTAAGGCTCGACCGATTTAGCTCAAATTTTGAACGTAGCTTGTGGGATTTCAAAACAACTGATTAAGGAGGTAAGACTTTGTATTTTCCGATTTTTTGTTTTTCATTTAAGTGTGGGCCACCATCATAAATATAAGGGATACTTCGTTTTTTTTTTCTCAGAGTTTCTCTCAGGCATCCATTTAACAATTCCTCAAGAAAATTCTCAATATATTCTTGTGGAATTCTCTTGAGCGTTTCTTCAGAAGTCCCTCCAGGTACTCCTCCAGCAGGAATTGCTTAGGATTTGTTTGGATTTTTCTTCATGTATTTGATTAAAAAAAACCGATGATGCTTCATGAATTTCCACAAAGATTCTCTCAACAATTCCTGCAAAATGAGATAAGAAAATATTCTTTACCATTTTTTTTTTCAGAAACTCATCTATAAATATTTGAAGAGGGCTCTCCAGTTCTTCCAAGCATTCTTTCAAAGATTCCTTCGAAAGTTCATTTTTAAAAGAATTTTTTTCAGTGATTCTCTGAACAATATCTCCGGGATTTCTGTTTGTTTTTGTTTTTGCACGATGTCATCTAGTAAAATTTTGTGAGTACTAATCTCTTCCGAAATTCCATTAGAAACTATTACCAAAAATCTCTCAGAGAGTTTTTTTTTTAGAAATTCCGCCTGTACCATGTCTGCAATTTTGGAGACATTGAAAAAGCGATATCTACAGAAATTCATCTCCGGACATCTTCAGGAATCCCTTGGAAATCACTTCGGTAATTTATGAAGCCTTGTTTTTCTTAGAAC
The DNA here is from genome assembly GCF_035046485.1 of Aedes albopictus. NCBI lineage: Eukaryota > Metazoa > Arthropoda > Insecta > Diptera > Culicidae > Aedes > Aedes albopictus. The sequence continues at coordinate 141,084,508 of NC_085138.1, read as the reverse complement.
TACTTTCAGAGCTCCTCCAAAAGTTTTCCTTGATTTTTTTTCATTCTAGGGATGAGGGAGATATCTTAAGAAGTTTTTACAGGTATTTATCTCGAAATTCCTCCTGAGATAAGTTCCTGAGATAAGTTGCATTTAGGCGCATGTAAAATGTACGCATATCGCCTCCACTTTATCATCTTATGCAACATATTATACGATCACTGGTTGACTGGGTGGCCATGAATCTCACTGGAAAATTTTGAATAATTGCTTCTGGGAATCTGCAAAACACCAAGATTTTTTAAAGGATTCCTTCAAGGATTACTTCGAGAATTTTCACAAAAAATGTTTGTGCTATTATTAGAAATAAAAACTTCTGAAAAATTCCTGACATGATTCATGCAGTAAACCCTGAAGGAATCTCAGGGAGCAAATGCTAAAATAAATCTTTGTAGGAGTTCTCCAAAAATATGGCCATACGTAGCACCTTTTTCCAACACAGCCTCCCTTATCGTTACACCTGGAGATCACCACAGCAGACGGAATCTCAAATCGACCACGTTCTGATTGACGGACGGCACTTCTCCGACATTATCGACGTCAGGACCTATCGTGGCGCCAACATCGACTCCGACCACTATCTGGTGATGGTCAAACTGCGCCCAAAATCGTTTGATGTCTTCAACTTAACGTATTTAACGATTTTTGTATATAAAAATGTTATGTAAAGTTAGCACATTTTACCACGCTTCAAAAAATGAGGCAACTATACGTAAAGTTTTAGTATGTAAATTTCAACAAATATGTGTGGTTAAATGTCTATGCAGTAAGTATCATTCATTTTGTTTCAAATAAGCCAAGAAGAATTAAAATTGAATGAAAGATGACAAAGATATCAACAAATCACTTTTCCATGTTTTACGATAGTGACCCCAAACTTTTGGCCAATACAGCATTTTGAGGGGTGACCCCAAACTTTTGGTCGATGACATCAAGGATTAATTTACTTAATAACTTTTTTTTCTAGATTTTTTAGCTAAGTTCTGTAAAAAGCAGTTGAAAACTAATAGAAAATGGGTCATATTACCGCTTTCATCTTAAAATTTGGTCGACCCAACTTCCAGCGACACTGCCGTAAGTTTATATTCATTTTTAGAAAATTTGGCAACTTTGGGTTAAGTTTACATACAAATTTTTTTGAAAAAGTTTCCTTTAAATCATGTTCAAAGTTTCTTTGACTTATTATCTTTTGAATGAAACCTAGGGTTTTGAAATCGGACGCAAATTGGCGGAGATATGGGCCTAAAAAATTACATGTTTTTGAGGGGGTGACCCCAAACTTTTGAACGGGAGTGTATGTTCCGTTTTTGTCACTATCCGTTATTATCACTATCCGTTTTTGTCACTATCCGATTTCGTCAACATTTCATTCCGTTTTTGTCAACACTAAAGTTTTTGTCAAATTTGTTCCCTCGAACTCGAGTTATTTGTAGTTTACCATTGATCTTGATGCAATGCATCCATGAGTGAATTTGAAGCAACCACCAATGATAACATAGAAGACGTACAACGCTACAGTAGCTTTGAACACATTTCAAATTCAGCTGTTGATAATGTTAGTTCATGCTTTCTCTCATGCATAATTTTACTTTTTATTTGAACATGTGAAAAATTAAACCAGTTCGATAGACAAATTAATCTAGCTCTACGTACCAACTGGAACTTGGCCTGCCTCTTCAAGTGTTCTACGAGAATTTAAACAGTTTGGGGTTTTGCCCGTCATTGCCTGATTTTTTACACTACAATCTTTTTTACAAGACTTTTTTTAATTGCAATAAATTCCACGCGGTTTTTTACACGATTTTCTTGAAATTACACGATGTGCTGAATTCTTCTCTTCTGGTCACTATTTCTTTTCGACGGGGCTCAAACTTCAATCAGAGATCTCTCTTGTCATCCTTGATATCGTGTCCAAATTTTCCCGTCTGAAACTGCTATATTTACTAGGTAAATTGGAGATTCCTGTAGAATTTTATCCGGGATTTCATCTTTCGATTGCTCAAAAAATGCAATCTTGGTTCCTTCAGTAATTTCTTTTAGCGATTCTACCTTGTATTCCTCCAGATTAATTAATGGATTTCTTCTGAGATATCGTTAGGAAATAATTCAGAAGTTTCTTTAGGTGAAGTAGGAGTTAAGTCTTCCAGAAATAAGTTACTCTAGGAAAAAGGAGTCTTGGAACTTGACAAACGATCTGGGGATTTCTCCAGCAACTACTGAAGGGTTCCCAGAAGAATCTAAGGATTCCCAAAAATCCTAAAGAAATCCCATTAATTCTGAACTTATACAGGATTCCTAAAAAAAAATTCTCAAGGTTTCCCACTAGGAAATTCTGGAGGATTCTCAGGAATAACTCCCCGGAGATTTCTACACAGAACATCAGGAGGACTCCCTGAAGAAACGCAGTTAGAACTCGGGGAGAATTATTAATATATTATCTTTTTTAACGAGATTGTCAGCTCAAGGCCGGTTCATCTACTAATCATGGGGAAATGACAAAGATGAAAGATAGAACCCTCTTGGGAGTATTCATAATAAAAGTTCCAGTAGGTATAGGTGTTTCTACTGCGCATAAATACCAAAACAAAGACCTGTAGGAATCCTTAAAAGAAATTTTTGGATGGAGGACATTCCAGGGAAAAATATCATAAGAAACTCTTAAAAGAATCCAAGAAAGAACTTCTGGTGAAATTCTAGAAAAAATGTTGAAGGAATCCCAGAAATAAATTTTGGAGGAACCCCAGAATGAACCCCCGGAGAAATATCAGAAAAATGTTCTGGAGGGATTTCAAAAAGTAATCTTGGAAGAATTCTCGCAGGAATTTCTGAAGAAACGAAGATACTCCTATATTTCAAAAGTAAAATCTTGATGAATCTCCAAAGCAACTCGAGTTGGATTAATTTCAACAGGATGTCTAGGTTAAAATGATTTTCTTAGCCCACCTTGTGCATTAGGGCCATTCTAGACCCAAACTGTACACTACGTCAGCGAGCTGTTCCCATCATAATGCATAAGGAAGGTTAATATGTAAGTTCCATTTCCTGGTTGAATATTTGAAGGGATCTCCAAAGAAACTCCAGGAGAAATTTAAAATGGACATCTTGGTGGATCCGAGAAGAAATTTCTGAAGAAATCATAAGGGGCAAAACTATTTCTCTAAAAATTCTTATTGAATTCCAAAAGATAAACAAGCGGCATGGTACAAGGTAACCTAGAAGAATTCTGAAGGAACTTCTTGGGGAATTCAATGTTCTGGAGAAGTCACAAGTGCTTACTAAGAAAAGTTCCTGGAGATTTCCTAAAAGTATCCTAGCCGAAACTTTTATAGGAATCTGTGAAGATGATACTCGTGGAGAAATGCCTTCCGGAAGGAAGATAGAAGAGATTCTTTGGAGGAATTTGTGTGGGAATCTTTTTGAAAGTGTCTGCAAAAATTTCAGACAAAAGTACTAGTTGATTTTTTGAAAAAAAAAATCATTAATCCCTCTGAGAGATTTTTGGTGGATTATAAGAAGAAATCTATGAATGAACTCCTGGGTATACTTCACTAGGTAGATTTAAGAATATTTTTTGAATAATTTCTGAGAAGATTATTATACAAAAACCACTGACTGAAGTAAGATTTCCTGTTGTAATTCCTGGGAAAACAAACAAACGTCCTGGAAGAAATGTTGAGAGAACCACCGAAAAAAAAATCTGTAAAAAAGGATTTTTTTTTAATAAATGTTTGATAGAATACCTGGAAGAGTTGGAGAATTCTCTGAAGGTATTCATAGATGGTCTTCTCGAAAAAATAAATCTAAGATCAGATTCTGAAGTATTTTCTAGAGGAATTGCTGGAGATCCCTCTGGAGGAAATTCCACAAGAATCTCTTAAGAAAATTCTATTCTGCATTTATTTTCTGAAAAAGAGAGTGAGCAGTACGCCAGATTCGTGCAGAAGCTCGTTGGAACATTCAGAGCTGTACCATGATAATTTTATAATGAAAGTTTGGTCCTTGATATCTGTAAAGTAACCGATTTCATCGACAACGGTCTAGATCTTCACCGTACGATAAATCATCCAAAAATGTCGTATAGAGCTACGGAAAATCATGGACGAGGATAGTTTCCCTGGGAAGCTCACAATACTCATAAAAGCAACGATGGAGGGTGGGCAAAGCAGCGTAAGAATTGCGAATGAACTATCCAGCTCATTCGAATCTCGACGAGGACTGTGACAAGGTGATGAACTTTCCAGCCTACTCTTCAACATCGCCCTGGAAGGAGTAATGCGACGGGCAGTGATCAATAACCGGGATATCATCTCCACGAATCCGGCCAATTTGCCCGTTTTGAGGATAACACAATTAAATAACTTTATTCACAAGCATTTAATCGTTTTGCGGTTTTTAAAGGAATGATTCATGGATGAACATTCTACAAGGAACATTGATCAATTTGAATTATGGAGACGTGGAGCGAGCTCTGGGATTTTTTCTTTGTATGTGTAACATTTCCCACAGTAAATTCTATGCAAACTTTGAACCGCTTACGCTAAATTATAGTTTCATCGTTTGCGCTGAAATTTTACACTGTTCATATGGGACCTGAATGGAACTCAAAAAGTCGACTGGAGCGAGGATTTATTTATTTATTTTTTTTTCATATAACCGTGGCCCATACTAATAGCTGAAAATGTTCGAATGAGTGTAATCAGTTTCGTACCTTTTAATCCGGCCTAATTGCTTATTCTTTGACAGATACGCGTATTTCAACTACCACTTGTAATCTTCCTCAGTGTCAATTATCCACTGATAATCCACTGATAATCCACACTCATTCGAAGAGGGTATTCTGCTTAGAGGGTTCGAAAAGTCGGTACAAGAGCTGAAAATGGTTAACTATAGTTATTATAAGTTTTGTGCTGAACTAAAAAAATTAAAATGACAAAGTCTTGCTTTGCCTCTAAGAAGTTCGCACATAAAAATCGATTGAAACGAAACTCATTGTTTCATTATCCTAATGGAATCGGTTACAATTCTCAGCCACTTCAAAGTAATCAACATTGCAACGAATTGCTCCCCCGCCGGCACCCAAATAACCTTTGATTTCAGTTCAACAACCTCTATCCAATTCCAAATTCTAAAAGGGTTTCACCGAAAGAAAGAGCAAATGAAACAAATTCTATCTGCAGCTGCAAACATGATAAAATGGATGTGGGTGGATTGTTGTAGATTCGAGGTACCATCCCCTCGCCGGCCACCGCCGCGCCGGGTCAAATTAATTAATTGAAAATGTCTGCATCAGAATCACTACTACCGATTGGCATTCTTTGCCTCTTCCGATTTTCGATCCCGATTATGGTTTTTCGTTCGGGTGCTGCTGCTGCTCTGCTGGAATTTGATCCTAAAGGGATGATGTAATCGACCAGGATGAATTGTAGATGAGATTGCGGGCGATGGTGCTGACAAGCATACATCATATCCTGGTATACGGCTTGGACGTCTCGCCTCGACAAAGGATGTTGCCGTTGGTCGGGTGCTTTGAATCACGTAATCTCATTAAAGTTACATGAATCTGATCAAAATCTAATTGATAACCTCACCACCACCACCCTGGAGGGTGGAGAGCTAGTGACGAGACGAATTGTGGTTTAAAGGTTTTCGGTGTGGAAAAGCTGAAACAGACGATGAAAGAAAATTCGATAATTTAATCCGAAATTTGCATGGAAATTTGCGTCACCTGGCTCTGACGAAGGTACTAAACATCATTTCATTTAATTTATGTGATTCGACATATTAACATAAATAAGACTAAGTCCACTCGAGAGGACTGCTGAAGTACAAGGAAAGCAGCCATCAACGACGCAGTCGAGGGCACCATCGGGTACGTGGAACGGAATCGACGGAACGAATGGTTCGACGAAGAGTGCAGAACGGTTTTGGAGGAGAAGAATGCAGCGAGGGCGGTAATGCTGCAGCAGGGACTCGACAGAACGTGGAACGTTAATAACAGAAGCGGAAACAGCAGACCCGCCTCTTTCGGGAGAAAAAGCGCCGCCTGGAAGAAGCGGAGTGTGAAGAAATGGAACTGCTGTGCCGTTCCCAAGAAACACGGAAGTTCTATCAGAAGCTCAACGCATCCCGCAACGGCTTCGTACCGCGTGCCGAAATATGCAGGGATAAAGACGGAGGCCTCTTGACGGACGGACGTGAGGTGATCGAAAGGTGGAAGCAGCACTTCGATCAGCACCTGAACGGCGTGGAGAACGCAGGCATGGGAGCCCACGGCAACGGAGGAAACGACGACGCCAGTGCAGCGGAGGACGGAAATGAACCAACTCCCACTATGAGGGAAGTTAAGGATGCCATTCACCAGCTCAAAATCAACAAAGCAGCTGGTAAGGATGGTATTTCAGCTGAACTCATCAAGATGGGCCCAAAAAAGTTGGCCACCTGTCTGCATCGGATCTGGGATCCTGACTATCAGGATCTGGGAAACCGAACAGCTACCGGAGGAGTGGAAGGAAGGGGTAATCTGCCCATTCACAAGAAAGGCGACCATTTGGAATGCGAGAACTTCAGGGCGATCACTATTTTGAATGCTGCCTACAAAGTGCTATCCCAGATCATCTTCCGTCGTCTGTCACCTAAAACAAATGAGTTCGTGGGAAGTTATCAAGCCAGCTTCATCGACGACCGGTCGATAACGGACCAGATCTTCACCGTACGGCAAATCTTCCAGAAATGCCGTAAGTATCAGGTCCCAACGCATCATCTGTTCATCGACTTCAAAGTGGCATACGACAGTATCGACCATACGACCATACATCATACGACAGAGCTATGGAGAATCATGAACGAAAACGGCTTTCCTGAGAAGCTGACTAGACTGATTAAAGCAATGATGGATGGTGTGCAAAACTGCGTAAGGGTTTCGGGTGAACTATCCAGTTCACCGGAGTCTTCGACAAGGACTCTCATGCCTACTCTTCAACATAGCTCTGGAAGGCGTGATGCGACGAGCCGGGCTCAACAGCTGGGGAGCGATTTTCACAAAATCCGGCCAATTTGTGTGCTTTGCGGACGGCATGGACATTATCGCCAGAACATTTGGAACGGTGACAGAGTTGTACACCAGCCTGAAACGCGAAGCAGAAAAGGTCGGACTGGTGGTGAATGCCTCAAAAACAAAGTACATGCTGGTAGGCGGAACCGAAATGACCGGATCCGTCTGGGTTGTAATGTTACGATAGACGGGGATACTTTCGGGGTGGTGGAGGAATTCGTCTACCTCGGATACTTACTGACGGCTGACAACAACGTGAGCCGTGAAATTCAGAGGCGCATCATCAGCGGAAGTCAGGCCTACTACGGGCTCCAGAAGAAGCTGCGGCAGTGATGGAAAACAGTGAGGAATGCAGCTGAGAAGACACAAACGCAAAGCTATCCTACTCGTGAACGGGGCCGGATCACAACGTCCGAGGCCATACTGTCCCGGTCGTTAAGTCGCGTTTTTTTGCGAAATAACGTCCAAAAGTTTAGGTGCGTCATAATATCCTATGTGCCTTCTTTCCTTGGACTTCGTGGCATACTTGTATGTTTGGACGTTATGCCCCGAAAAAATGCGCCATAAAGCCCTGGGACATTATGGCCTCGGACGTTATGATACTGCGCCCTCGTGAACAACAGAAGCCAGAATATATTCGCACTTCCTTCACTCGCGAGCAAACGAAGCTGGTCGCACTCGTGATTGATTCGCGAAGCAGCTCTGAACATTTTTCAATTTTGTGGAAAAACGAATTTACACGGCCGACAGATTAACTTTTCAGGAACAATAAAGCACAAAAAAACTACTATCTGATGGATAATTACTTGTTTTGCTATTAAAATCGCACTAAAATGCAATTCCCGCATCTACACTTGTTCTTCGCGAATAAAAATTCATGAGTGTTTTTGTTTTTGTTTTGCTTCATACTCGTGAAGCAAGCGGGTGCGAATAACTCACACACGGCTTACTCTCGGCACCGTGAGTAAACCGTTTGTTGCTTTTACACTCGCGAGTTGATTCACGATGAGAGTGTTTCCATCTCTGAGCTGCGGTCTAGAAAGATTTACCCATGCAACAAATGCAACATGTACAAAACGCTAATACGACCGGTGGTCCTCTACGGACACGAGACATGCTCGAGGAGTACCTGTAAGCACTCGGAGTTTTCAAGCGACGCGTGCTAAGGACAGTCAGGCTACTGGATGAGCTTCAATTATTTTTTTATTCTTATTCACTTAGCCTAATTTACAGCTCCTTTTGTCCACTAGGGCACTACGTGAGCGATTCCAATTGGACGCTGCACTTTGTACAACGCCTACATGTATTCTATTCTAATTTTAACTATATCGAACTGGTGCCTTGTGCTGCTTCAACTTTTCTACCCTGTCCACGGTAGAATGATGAGCACGATGATGCTGATATGTTTGGCTGCTGTTCCTTTTCCAGTCCGATTGGGGGGTCCATTATGAGTTGCGGTTTGCCGATATCCAAATTCCGGGTCCGTAGGAGCTATAATGCTCCGAAGAGGGTCAGGTGCCAGCTGCTCTCGGGGGGGGAGAGCAACTGACGAAAAACTGCAAGTGCCGGGGCTGGGTTCGAACCCATGACCATCCGCTTATGAAGCGAACGTGTGGACCACTGCGCCACGGGCCCCGACAAGCTTCAATTATGTAGTTAAAAAAATCCAGCGAATTCGCCTGCTGCAGAGTGATAATACTCTATGAATTTTCTCAGGTATTTCTTCAGAAGTTTCTTGTGAATTCCTTCATGAATTCTTTCTTATTCCTACGGAAATTTCTTCTCTGATTACTCCTACAGTTCTGACTGAGATTCATTTAGGAGCTCCTTTTGGAATTCCTCTTGTAAAAGTTCTTTTAAAAATTTCTTCGGTTATTTCTTCGAAGTTCCTACTGAAATTACTCTACAGGTGTTCCTCCAGGAATTAATCCTGGGAATTCTCAAGAAGTTGCTTCTTGGATTCGTCAAGAAGTTCCTTTAAGGATTTGTTTTTAGAGAATTCATTCAGTAGTATTTTCTTGGAATACTTCGAAAATTTCTCCTGTGATTTTACAAGTAGTTCTTTCTGAGAATCCCCAAGGAGTTTCTTGCAGTTTCTTTTTTTCATGGATACCTCCCGAAGTTTCTTCTGGGATTCCTCCAAATTTATCCAAGATTGGCCAGAAGTTGCTTCTGGGATTTATCCAAGAGTTTCTTTAAAGATTCCCCCTTCCAGAAATTTCAACCATGATTTCTGCCGGTCTTCTTCCTGGAGTTCTTTTCGGAATTCACTCCGTCCTTTTGGGATTTTTTCAAGAGTCTTATGGGATTTTTCTAGAAATTTCTTCTGCAATTCTTCCTTTTGAAAATTCTGAGAATACTCCAGGAGTTCCTTCCGGGATTCTTCCAGGAATTCTGGATCCCTGTATTCATGTAGGATGTATGGGATGTCTCTAGGAGTTCTTTCTGAGATTGATCCAGGAGATTTTTCCCGGATTCCGCCAAGAATTTCTTGCGGAATGTTTTCAATAACTTTTATCAGGATTTCTCCAGAAACTTCTTTTGGAATTCCTTCATGAATTTCTCCCATACTTTCTTCTGAAATTACTGCAGTATGTTCTCCGGAGATTATACAAGAAGTTCTTTATGAGATCCCTTTGGGAATTGCACTCTGGATCTTTTTTCCAAGATTCCTCCAGAAGTTCTTTCGGGATCACTTAAAAAACTCCTTCCAAGCATTGTTTCAGAAATCCAGAAATGTCACTTGAGTTTTGTTCAAATAGGTTTTCGTAGGCACGAGAAAGACGTCATCACCGCTAGGTGGATTAATTAGGGGTTTTTACTTGTTCATTCCTTATTTATTTCTGCCCCTCCTCGTACCCGATGAGAGGTTCCCTTCATAAAAAAATGATATTTGCATCCCCCAAATGGCTTAAAAACATTAAAATCACATAGGCGCTTTTTCTATATAAGACAGAGTATGAATGGAAGTAGTGGATCGCCAATTCTGAAACGGCGGGATCGATTCCCGTTCCGGTCGGGAACATTTTCTCGACTTGCTGGGCATAATGGTGTATCATTGTACCGTAAACCGGGGTCAAATTGATCATTTGGGTACTACATTATAATTGCATAACAGGAACTTCTAAGCGTCGCAATGACCTCAAACTTCTTACCTCATCTTGTTCATAGATGTCTAGAGATGAGTTTAGACTTTAATTTGGTTAGAAAAAAGATAGTTTTGCTTTATTTTTTTAGGAATTTGCTCTGTATTCTAAAACATCGATTGCCACTAGGACTTCCCGTAATTTTTTTTGTTTTAACATTTTTGTGGAGCCTTGGTTGAAAAGTTATGAAGCTATTCTGAATATGAATAAGTTAAAAAAAGTTCTATTTTTGACGAAGAAGTCATTTATTGTAAAAATAAATTATTTCAAAGGAAATTGCCTACCTTTAGGTTTTAAGCAAGAAATTTTAAAATTTAATTTTGCACTTTAAGTGTAAATTCACTAGTTGTAAGAATTTCGACGCGTTATTCGGGTTTAGAAGAGTAAAATTAAGTGGATAAAGAAATTTTTCATTTTAACCGATGCTTAATTGTATACTGATCAATTTCGCCCCAAAGTGGCATCTTCATTTTTTTTTATTTTTGAAGTAATTTAACCAAAAGTTTAAATTTGTTGAACAAAATTCTGTCATATGGTTTCATGGAGATCCACTGGGTACTAATTTTACAGAAATTCTTCTGGTAATATTTGAATTGTCACTAATATTATCTGCAAAATTTGTTTTAAAGTAATCAAATTGACTCTGGATTACGGTACTTGCCTTATAATTCATGCAATGGCAGATAAAGAAACCCCTTCAATCAATAACTGTGGAAGTGCTCAGAGAACACTAAGTTGAAGAGAGACAGGTTAAGTTCCAATGAGAACGTCGAGCCATAAAAAAGAAAAAGAAAATGTGAAGCCAGAATTCACTTTTATCGAGTGGGTGATTCTATACAACAGCCATATTCTTGGCCATATTTCTTTTTGGTCATGTATGGCCCTTCTTTCCTCAAAGGTTTGAGTAATTAATTTTTATTTATATTTCTATGTAAAGAGTAATGAAGTGAAGCTTTTTTTTTTATTTTACTGGTGCCTTAAAACACTTTAAGATCGACTTGCAAAGGTATTGCACAGGACTTTGCCAATAATATGCAATGGAACTGTGACCTTCAACGGATACTAATCAGCGTAGACAAATATTTCAATTAAATCGAAAATAGCTAAAAGTCGCCTGGTGCAAAATGTCTGCGCACTCAACAAATCTCCTCATCACTAATTGAACCGTAGCCAATAATGGCTTTCCTCGAACCGCGCAGTCAATGCATACCAAATGTGCAAATCGACCTCCAATTTGTGCGGCGGGAGTCTGCACACTTGATCTCGGGACCAAAATATTCAACTGTGTTAAATTAGAATGCCCACACACGGTTCGGGATGGCCGTCATCGTGACGGGGCGCCCCATGTTTGAACTGCCAAATTTTATCACTCATCAGAACTATTACCCGCCCTCAAATTGGATCGGGATGCCTTTGGTCGTTCGCACAGAGGTCGAAAACTATGAACCAACGCCGCGTTGTTTGTGTTTTGTTAATTAATGGAATTATTGTCACGCTAAATCCTCTCCCCCTTACACTCAGCGAAAAAAACTAGCGAAATTCATCGAAATTCCTTATGAAAATTTGCTATAACTAATTCTTATGGATGACATAAGAATACCTTATGAAAATTGATCGTGCTTGCTATGACAAATTTTATAAGATAGACTTATGAAAAGAACAAAAAAAAATCTTAAAATGATGCAGACTGGATTCGATCCATGAACGTCAGGATTACCGAGCCCGTGTTTTATCCACACGGCTACCGACACTTGAGAATACCTTGTTGCTAAACATGAATAAAAGCCAAGCTTTGAGACGATTTTACGTCATAGGGTGACCTTATGAAACTCATCCGAATCATTATGAATTATTTAAAGGCCGTTTCATAAGTTGGGCCTTATGGAAATCTTAAGGTTATTTGGCTGAGTGTAGAACGACCCACATAGGTAGGTTACTGTGCATGGAGGTGAAGTTGATTCGTTAGCTATCTGTGAAAATAGATAATCGGAGCGGATCTGGTGTGATGGTTAGAACACTTGACTATCACGCCGAGGACCTAGGAACGAATCCCAGTCCCGACAAACTCGCAAAATGTGAGATCGTACTTCGGAAGAGAAGATCCTTCCTTCCTTAGACATACATCTGCTCACCGGAAATGAACGATCGCACTCCATGGTACAGTACGCATTTTCACACAATGTATGTAGAAATTTGCTCGGCCACTAAAAAGGATATCAGGGACAGACAACCACCTCCAGTGAACTGTCATTCGGAGCAACGTTTTCAAACAACGACCTTCCCACTGACTGTACTGTATGGTAGTCCTGTTTTGTCTGGTTTGGACAGGTTTTCGCGCGTCCTCTGCCCCCCAGTGTCATTTCTCTTATTTAGACTATTGTTTCCTACTATGTCTATCGCGGGAGTCATTCCGATTCAAACTCTCAGATGTGGTAGCGGTAAAATTGAGTTTTGATAAATGATTATGCAGTGCATGGGATGGTTGACAGGATTTAAATGCTGCTACGCAAACATTGTGTATCTACCTACTGGGAATTGGTGGAACTGTGAATTCGTCTATGCGCCTACTTGTGGTATTGGTTTAGCTACGGACATTGTCATTGGGAACAAACAGAATCCTACGCTTCATCCATTTTATTATTTGGTTTATAGATATCAAGGCGACGTATTCACCGCCTGAAGAAAAAATAATGCAGATATATAATGATAGCACAAATTGAGGTATATGGGTATTCATCATGACCATGCTGAGGATGATGGGTTCTATTCGCGGTCGGTCCATGAACTTTTCGTAACCTCGAAATTTCCTTGACTTACTTGAGCAAAGAGTATCTTCCACACGATATGCACATGCAAAATAATGATTGGCAGACGAAGCCCCCAGTTAACTGTGGAAGTACTCATAGAACACTTTAGCTGAGTATCTGACTTTATCCCAATGGCCACGTTACACCATGAAGAAGAAGAATAGCACATGGTTTTCCGACGAATCTGGTTAGACCAATTTAAACATCGCTATATCGATCGAAATCGAATGGTACTCACACTACTCCTTCACGTACCCGACCCCCGGCAATTCATTTTCAAAATGCTGGCATTTCGTCAATTTTCATCCGATTTTTTTTTTGAAGTCACCGTCAATCAATCATAAATTGGTGCTAGTTTATTATACTCAAGTCGTAATATCTGGAACCATTCCGTTAATATTCCGGATTGTGCTGGGGTCAGGAGGGTTGCCAAAATAGCTAAAAGTGATTATTTCGTGTGTTATTGTGTTTGAACCATCGATTTTCAGCGATTTTTTTTACTGCAAACAGTGTAACACAACTGCGATAACCAGATTTGAAAAAGTTCACCCATCCGGATCGCCATGACAGGTTCCGCGGGGCCCCATTGGGGACACTTCTGATTTTCAACCTAAACATGCCGTGCGACATATCAATCTTCACGATTTCGAATGACTGAGTCAAAAACGATAGACTGAAGTCTGTATCAACTAATATGCCCACCCGAAGCATCTAGAATAGGTTCCACTGGGGTGTCATTGGGGGCATTTTCGAATTGCAACCAAAACATGTGTTACGAATTATCAATTTTCATGATTTCAGGAGAATGGGGCGTAAAAAAAATGACTGATGTGGCCGTTCCGGAACACCTGTAACAGGTCCCGCAGGGGCCTCTCAAACACAATAGCACCCAAATCAATCACTTTTAGCCATTTAGCAAAACATAATCCTCCCCCACCCCCTGACCACAGTGCAATCCAGAATATCTCCTGAATGGTTCCGGATATTACATGGCCACTTGAGTATAATAAACTGGCACCAATTTATGATCGATTGAGGGCGACTTGAAAAAAATCGGATGAAAATTGACGAAAAGCAAGCATTTTGAAAATGAGTTGTCGGGATTCGGGTACGTGAAGGTTAAACGGTTTGAAGCATATTGATGCTCAGTACTTCTTAGGATGGAATTGTAAATATGTTACCGGTAATAATACAAAAAAAAAAACATAAGATTGTCACCGAGCCGTGCAGTGATTCGGTAATATGAACAACACGTTCCAGAGTTACGAAACCATAACTTTGTGCTTTTCAGTAAACTGTACAATGCACAATAAGCAATCTATTCTGGATTAACGTCGACGTTGTTGTCGCTGTCGCACTCGCACACACCATGAGTAGAAACCTGACAATGACTGACGGGATTAGCAACCTTTTCCGACCAAGTGACAACAACCGGCAGTGGCGAAGCGGAGCGCGTACAATATGTAGTGATACCGGCGATGCTGCCTGTGGAAGCCAGTAGTAGTCTCGTTGTGGTCGTTGTCGTCATCATAATCGAATCCTTTGGGGGAGATTGTGGTTAAAAGCATTTTCAACGAGAAGACTTAAACTCCGAGAATTCAAGGTATCAACTGCATTCGTCAGCATCTTGTCTCTGACTTGCCGTCCCAGTTGAGACAGAATGTTCTTGTGATAGGTAAAGGCACCGGCTCCCAGCCGGAGGGCGGCGTCCTTGGTTTAAATGCCTTTTGAATCTAGGGTGTTTTAATAAACTACGCGAGGTAGTTTTTAAAGTGACTTTTTCTACAAACATCTAAAAAACAGACATTTTGCAAATGGTGGGTCTATAGCCTGGGGCTGCAAAACGTTGAGTCGAGAAGGAGAGCATCCAACATAGCTATGTTCCTCACAAATTCCTACCTCATGCTTCCATGGGTCAAACGATGACAAAGACCGCCAGCTAAGAGTTGTGTGCTTAGCTGATAGTGCAGCCTGGGCACTGTTGTCCTTCTGATTTCAGCTAGATTGAGGAGGTACCTATCGAGCGTCTGTTCACCATGGAGGTACGGCTCTCTGTCCTGGCATCCAGCGGCTGAGTATGAACTGCTGTATCGCGTCAGCGATACCTAAGGAGGCAGCCCTTTCAACGCTTCCCCCGGTAAGGTAGCCTTCTGACAGCTTTCTTACACCAAGAAAAGCAATTGTAGAGTAACCGGATTCATTCAACGACAACAGACTCGGCAACAAAATACAGTTGGAACACAACGATTGGAAAGTCGGATCTTGAAACGTGAGAACTTTGTATGGACCCGCACGTGTTGGGCTCCTGCCTCTTGAACTGCAGAGCTTCAGCATTTATGTGTCAGCTATTCATGAGATGCGCTGGCTCAAAACCGGAGAACGCGAATTCCGAGAGGTGGATTCTATCGCCAACACTTCATTTAAGTGCTACACCTACTACAGCGGTGGCAATAAGGCAGAACATGGAGTTGGCTTCATAGTGATAGGGAAAAAAATGGAGCAAGTCATTCGGTGAAAGCCGACAAGCGACTGAGTCTGTGTGTTGAGGATGAGAGGCCAATTTTTTAACTACAGCCTGATCAATATCTATGCGCCAACAAACGATAAACCCGATGGCATGAATGATGAGTTCTTTGAGAGCCTTGATAAGGCCTATGAAGAGTGCCCAAAACACGAAGTCAACATAGTCATCGGATATGCAAATGCGCAGATCGGCAGAGAAAATTTCTTTCGACCTGTCATTGGGACGGAAAACCTTCATTCCGTTACCGACGATTATGGTCTGCGCCTTGTGACATTCGCTGCTGCTAGAGGAATGGAAATCAGCAGTACCTACTTCGCACGTAAGAGTATCCGAAAACGCACCTGGCGCCACCCGAGTGGTGAAACTTGCTCCTAGATAGACCACGTGCTGGTCGACGAGCGACATTTTTCGGACGCCATAGATGTGAGGTTCTGCAGGGGCCCGAACATTGACTCGGATCATTATCTTGTAGCCGCAAAAATTCGGGCGCGATTATCCAGCGTCACGAGTTCAAGAAACAACAGCACGATGCGTTTCAATATCCATCGCTTGTCAGCCGAAGGGGTTGTTGCACAGTACCATCAGAAGCTAGACGAGAGGATAGGAGAGACCAACGGATCTGGAGATGTCAACAGCTTATGGGGAGCTGAGTGTCGCGGACTGACTCAATATGCTCTCTCAGCGGGAGCCAAACATCGGGAGCCAAACATTGAAGATTGAGGTTATGTTAACCTTGTTGAACCTGTGTGATTGATTGAAGAGTATTGTTATCTAGGTGCTGCGGATGTAATTAAAACTGTTGTCACGATATCTCCATTTGCCGCTGTCAAGCCGTTGGAAAGCGAGGAGAAGGATAAACATTGTTTTGAGCCTATTTCAGCTAATTTTTCAACAACTATCCATCAAAATTTCCATCGCGAATTGAAAATAATAAACTTTGAACACGAGAACAGAATCGGAATAATGGTGGATTGATCATGTTTACCATTTCCGAACATCGTCGCGACGGCGTGTTTGACAACCGCGCTGAGAGAGGTGGTTACAAGAAAATTGAACGCTCGTGCGTGTTTACAAGCTGTGTGCCGGGAGTGTGTAGGTGTGTGTTAGCTAGCTTGAAAAATAAAATCGCTTCTATTCGCATCACTCAGATGGGGAGTTATCCACGAAGCAGTGACAACAACAGCGCAAGAGGTGATAGGTACCACTCAGCGACGCCAACGTAAGAGTTGGTTTGACGAGGACTGCAAACGAGTGACGAACGAAAAGAATGCCGCCAGAAGTCGAATGCTAGTGGCCGGTACCCGGCAGAACAGAGAGCGGTACAGGGTTACAAGAGCAG
This sequence comes from Aedes albopictus, assembly GCF_035046485.1. Classification (NCBI taxonomy): domain Eukaryota; kingdom Metazoa; phylum Arthropoda; class Insecta; order Diptera; family Culicidae; genus Aedes; species Aedes albopictus. Next base: position 141,067,602 of record NC_085138.1, on the reverse strand, counting down.
AAGAGAAACGAATCCACCGCAGAAAAAACGGCAAAATGTAGAGAGTGTTATTGCTGAAGCGCAGGAAAGTATGGACAAGAACGATATGCGGAGATTTTATGCAACTATCAATGGCGCGCGGCACAAGACTGCGCCAGTGCCCGTCATGTGCAATGACCGGGAAGGAAATTTGCTGACAGACAAAACAATGGTGGCAGCCAGGTGGAAGGAGCACTTCGAACATTTGTTGAATGGTAGCAGCGAAGGAGCACCCAGGAACAGGATCAACATAATGGATGACAGTCAAGCAGTGGAACCACCAACACTGGATGAGGTTAAAAAGGCCCTTAAGAAGCTGAAAAACAACAAGGCTGCTGGGAAGGACGAGATCCCGGTCGAACTTCTTAAGCACGGAAGCGAGCAGCTACATCAATCAATCCACCAGATTATTATAAATATTTGGGAGGATGAAGAATTGCCCACCAGTTGGTTGGATGGCCTCATATGCCCAATCTACAAGAAAGGGCACCGACTGGAGTGTGCCAATTACAGAGGGATTACCCTTTTAAATTCGGCGTATAAGATACTGTCGCGTATCCTGTTCAACAGACTGCGACCTCCTGAGGCGTCCTTCGTCGGCGAATACCAGGCTGGTTTTCGTGAGGGACGATCAACGACGGATCAAATGTTTGTCCTGCGGATGATCCTAGATAAATTTCGGGAATATAACTTGTAGACTCACCATCTGTTCATTGATTTTAAAGCAGCGTACGATTCAGTGTAAAGAAATTAGCTTTGGCAGATAATGTTAGAACAGTTTTCCGGCGAAACTTATTAGACTGATACGCGCAACGCTGGATGGATCAAAATCAAATATTCGGATCGCGGACGAAGTGTCTACGTCGTTTGTGACCTTGGATGGATTGAAGCAGGGGGATGCTCTTTCAAATTTATTGTTCAACATTGCATTCGAAGGAGCGATTAGGAGGTCAGGCGTGCAGAGGAATGGCTCTATCATCACACGGTCGCACATGCTCCTCGGTTTAGCGGACGATATTGATCTCATCGGCATCGATCGTAGGGCAGTGGAGGGAGCTTATGCTCCTCTGAAGAGAGAGACAGCGAGGATAGGCTTGACGATTAACTCTACCAAGACGAAGTACATGTTAGCGGGTGGAGACAGAAGCAGGCCTAGTGGTGTTTGTGCTGAGGTAGTGATTGATGGAGAAGTGTTTGAAGTTGTTGAAGAATTTGTTTATCTTGGAACACTTGTGACATGTGACAATGACGTTTCCCGTGAAGTGAAAAGACGTATTGCAGCTGGGAATAGGGCCTTTTACGGATTGCGTAGCTAGCTTAGGTCCCTATAGGTGAACTATAGATGACGAAGATATCACCAAATCACTTTTCCATGTTTTACGAAAGTGACCCCAAACTTTTGGCCGATACATCATATTGAGGGGTGACCCCAAACTTTTGGTCGATGACATCAAGGATTAATTTACTTAATAACTTTTTTTCTAGATTGTTTAGCTAAGTTCTGTAAAAAGCAGTTGAAAACTAATAGAAAATGGGTCATATTACCGCTCTAATCTTAAAATTTGGTCGACCCAACTTCCAGCGACACTGCCGTAAGTTTATATTCATTTTTTAGAAAATTTGGCAACTTTGGGTCAAGTTTACATACAATTTTTTTTGAAAAAGTTTCTTTTGAATCATGTTCAAATTTTCTTTGACTTATTATTTTTTGAATGAAACCTAGGGTTTTGAAATCGGACGCAAATTGGCGGAGATGAGAGCCTAAAAAATGGCATGTTTTTGAGGGGGTGACTCCAAACTTTTGAACGGGAGTGTATATTCCCTCAGAAATGTCTGCAAAGATACCAATTCAGGCGTTCGATTTGAATAGGTTTTCTGAGATTCCTATGAAGATTCGACCTATTCGAATTGATCGCCAGAATTAAAACTCCACTAGAGGGTGTCTTTCAGAATTCGCTTGACTGATTCTTTTGAAATATCTCCCTTGGATTACTAAAAAAAAATATACAGCATTTCCTTCAAAAACTTTTCCAATGACGCTTTGAGAAGCTCTATAAGGGACTTCTCCAGAAATTCTTGCAGGGATTTGTTAATAAAGACTTCCATATATTCTTTGAGAAATTTCTCCAAAGTTCCGCTAAGAAGTTCTGGCAGAGATTGAGAAGCTATCAGGGATTCCTTTGGAAATTACTGCAGGGTTTCCTTAAAAAAAAATACCAGAAATTTATCCAGGAATTACTTTAGTAATCTTGCATGGATTGCTTCAAAATTTTTTTAGAGAGAATGTTCAAGAAAATTTTGCAGGGATTTCTTCAGATTTTTTTTTTCAGAATATCCTTATGTTTTTTAAGAGATTCCTCCTTGAAAAATGCCCATTAAAAGAGCTGAAACCGAGGGCAAAGCAAAATACAACGCTGTGAATTGTTCAAGACTGAGAAAGCCAGTTTTTCGCAAGTATAACCATAGAGAGCATTCTAGGGACTTCCTTAGAAATTTGCCCTTGGATTCTTTCAGAAATCCCAACGAGGATCAAATTTTCAGGGGACTCAAGAGCATTTCAAGAGAACCTGAAGGAGTCTCATGGTATTTCATACCGTGCCAGGTGCGTTTCAGTGGATTTTAAGGAGTCTCATAGAGTTTCATGGATTTCCTGGAGTTCCATAGAGTTCCATGGTGTTTCAAATTGATTTCCTAGGAGTTTCAAAAGTTTCAAGGAGTATCAGGGGTTTTTTGGAGAGGTTTCAGATCATTTCATGGCATATCAAGGGGTTTCAGAGGCGTTTGAAGGGGTGTTTTAGGGACTTTTCAGCAACCGCAGAGGATTTTGGGAGGCTTTTGGATGATGTTTCAGGGCGTTTTAGAGGGATCTCAGAGAATTTTAGAGAGTTTCAGGGCAGTTTCAGCTGCAGCAGCGAAGCTCAACAATCTTCTGAAATACTCCGTAAACCTCTTGAAATGCCATAAAAGCTAAACAAACCTGCAACCCATCTGAACCCCCCAGCAGAGATGGCATGCTCCTCAGTGCGAAACGTGAGAAGAGAAAACATACACTCTACACACGACTTTCAACGAGAGCGAGGGTGAACTACGCAACTTTTTTCACACACAAACCAGCCGCTCACTCTCTGGCATCCATCAGCGGCACACTCAAAATGAGTGCTCAAACAAATGATAGAACAAGCAGAACTGCGTGCACATTTTGATAGAACAAGCAAACTGCGTGCACATTTTGTGCGCACAGAAAATGTGCACACAAAAATTCGTTGAGTGCGCACTCAGTCGTGCTTCCAGTGCAATACTGTGTGTACCACAGGGAGTATGAAAGTACTATAGGGCACTGCATGAAATTCTCTCCTTCTCTTTCACTCTTACAGAAATTTTGTAAACAACAAGGCCAAGAAACGTCGAAATCCCATACAAAATCAAAACAGTGCAGTGCCCTATTACGCCGTCTAGTAGCAAATGCATCTGTTTGTCTAAGATATCACATAAATCACAGACAAATAGATATGTGACACTAACGAAATTTCAATCTCATATATCTGATGATCCTGATTACTGAGAGAGTTGGTGTCTTCGGCAAAGTTGTTTGGCTGGTCAAGGACTAACCGATAATAAAACTTAAGATTCAAAATTCCACCGCTAGGTGGTGCTAGTGAGTTAACAAATTTTATTTTTCATATATATCAGGAAAATTTGCAAAAAACTGCAACTAGCGCCGCCTAGCTGCAGAAACTTGAACCAAACGGTAATTATTCTGAAAGCCCATGATCTACTAAACAATATTGCCGAAGACACCATCTTTCTACAAAATCAGGATGCTGAGATATGCGAAATTTAAAATTTGTTTGCTCTCTAGCGCCGCCTAGCGGTGGAATTTTGAATCTCGAGCCTTATTATCGGTTAGTCCTTGACCAGCCAAACAACTTTGCCGAAGACACCAACTCTCTAAGTAATCAGGATCATGAGATATATGAGATTGAAATTTCGTTAGTGTCACATATCCATTTGTCTGTGATTTATGTGATGTCTTAGACAAGCAGATGCAACACTGACAAAATTTCCATCCAATATATCTCAGGATCCTGATTACTTAGAGAGTTGGTTTCTTCGGCAAAGTAGTTCAGCTGGTCATGGGCTTTCACAATATGGGCCGTATGATTCGTGATTTCACCGCTAGGCGGCGCAAGAGAGCGTACAAATTTTACATTTCACATATCTCAGTACTCTGATTCTTTAGAATGATGGTGTCTTCGGCAAAATTGTTTGGTATATCAAGGGCTTTCAGAATAATTACCGTTTGGTTCAAGTTTCTGCAGCTAGGCGGCGCTAGTTGGAATTTTTTGCAAATTTTCCTGATATATATATGAAAAACAAAATTTGCTAACTCACTAGCACCGCCTAGCGGTGGAATTTTGAATCTTAAGTTTTATTATCGGTTAGTCCTTGACCAGCCAAACAACTTTGCCGAAGACACCAACTCTCTAAGTAATCAGGATCATGAGATATATGAGATTGAAATTTCGTTGCAATTTTTTGCAAATTTTCCTGATATATTTGAAAAACACAATTTGTTAGCTCACTAGCACAGCCTTTTGGTGGAATTTGGAACCAAAATATCCATCAACTGTAAGTTCTTGACCAGCTTAAGACGTATGCTTGTCTCTGATATCACAGGATTTGATACCCCTGGTTTTGGACTCACTGGCATGCTTTCGGTTCACCAAATGCTCAAACAACACTGACCCCTTTGAACACACTGCGTGTGCACTGAGTTCTGTTTTTTCTGCGTGCGCGCAGAAATTGCGCACTGGGATTATGATCTGCGGGCTCTCATTGCTCTCACGCAGCACTCTAATCACCCGCACAAAAACTCTGCGTGAGAGAAACTATGTACATTTTATTGTGCGTTTTTTCTCTTTCTCTTTTGTAAGAAAAATGAAAGTGAGAAGTTCAGTGAAAGATGAGCGTAAATGGGCACAGTTTCTGCGTGACATGCCATCCCTGCCCCCCAGGCATCACTCAAACCCTCCTGAACCGTTTTGAATCGCCTCAAGTACCCCCTGCTGCCCATGTTCGCATAGTCGGCGTAACCAGCATTGACAATGTTTACATTCAAAAGCTTATATCTACCACATGTGCATAATTGTGTCAGGTTTTATTCGACAGACACAAAATCTGACCATTAATTTGATGCCAATGTGAAAAAAAATCATAAATTTTGCGCTATTCAAGGTTAAAATATCGAAAGTGTGGTGAAAACTACAGTGGTGCTTATGTTGACCATGCGAATATGGGCAGTGTAACGCACCTAAAACCACCTTGGGAGCACCTAGAATCATCTTGAATCTCCTTAAGGGGCGATTTCTTCACCCTGGCTTAAGCGTTAAGCCAGGTTTAACTGTATGGGTAAGCCTGGCTTACCGGTTAAGCCGAGGTGAAGAAATCGGCCCTAAGTATTTTAAGTACCACCTAAACCCTAAAATATTCATGCTGCATTGTCTCACTTGGCCAAAATTGAGACAGAAAACTATTTCTAATCTATACGCATTTTTACGAGTAACTGAGTTTGTTGATTGCACAACGCATTTTACACCGATCGCAACCCCCTTCAGCGCTGTATATGTGAGTTACATGTACATCCATTTATCCAGCCAAGCGAGAACATCCGATGGGAAATGAAATGGTTTTGTTAACTTCTCGTGAAAGTGGAATTCTTGAAGTCATGCTCTCGTTCAGAGACGAAGCACAGCGTTGACGACGTATGATGTGGTGGCTGGCAGATTATTTGGAAAATCGAGAATAAGAGTTCTTTTTTTTAATGCTGGCTAACCGGATGAATCCTCCACGACCAAAGGCCGTTGCCGCACCGACACGACGACGCTAGGAGAAGGCGAATCCTGCTGAACGAAAATCGAAGGCAAAGCTTGTTCGATGACGACGGAGTTAAATCTCCGGGAAATCCGGAGCTGGCATACGTACCGACATACATACATGTGTTTTCGCATTATCCTGATTATTTGAGCGGAAAATTGCTTATATTATATTTACTCACACATAACGGGAGACTGGAGGTGGACCAGCGCCGGAATCTGGTTCGAACAAGTGGAATCGATTCCCGTTAGTAGGTCATTATATCTGGGATGGATGGATGAACGAAGGCGCACACTTTGCTGGGAAAAATCAATAGTGTAAGGGCGTTTTGAGCTGAACGTAAATGGTTGAGGTGAAAAGGATGATCGAACTCGTCACGTTTCCATTCGGGCAGGTCGTCTTGAAAATCTCAAAACCACAAATAACTCCAAATTTCACGCTCTCCAACCTCCGTGGATGCTGGAGAGCTACTCCATCCACCACGCACATTCAATTACAATGAAAACATACTTACTCACTCGGGAAAATCCCTCCCTTGGAGGTAAATGGTGCAAACGCTTTCCTCCAGCAGCGGCACAACTGTGCCAGCGGAAATGGAAAATCGAATATCCTTTCGAACTTCGTAAGTTCCAAAGGAGCGACGACGTTGTTGCAGCGATGGCGAACCACCACCGCAGCACAACCGGGGCGTCCTCGTCCGTTCCCAATTTACCTAACTACTGTAAACGAATGGCAGCGGGAGTTCTACATCTGTTGCACTTCATTTTTTTTTTGCTGCTCTCCTCTCGTTGTGTTTCCTCGATTCGGTTTGCAGTTCCCACCGAGCCGAGGAAAAATGGTGTCTGGAAAGTTTGTGGGGTTTCACGGGTGAAGTGTTCTTTATCGACTATGACTCTCCATTTCCGATAAAAGTGAATTTACTGTGCTGCTGCTGCTGAATGATTGTGGTACGGGGAACAGGTGCACTTCCGGTGCATTGTTGAACGTTTAGTTTAAATATGGCATTGTGAATCAATGTTTTGTTTGGAAATTGCCGGGGAACTACCTGCTGGCTAGTGTGTTTCGAAACATATGGCGTACAAATCGAAGGCAGAAGGATGAAAGACATGCATTAAAATCGAACGTTCTAGGGGCGAATAGATCACGCAGAGAAATAAATTGTAAACACAATTAAATTCTAGTTTGAATCAACTGATTTTTTGTTTACTATAGCGACAAACCGATTTCTAGTTTAAAGTGAACTGTTCGATTGTTTGATACTACAAATAGTTTCATTTGTTGCAATTTTTAACAGTTTGTTAGACCAAACTGAAATATGGTAGTTTCAACATAAAATAACGGATTGTTTTAAATGACTGCTTTTTTGCCGCTACCAAAGCCGGAATATGATTGTGTTGGTGACGGCAGCTCCTGCGGCAGCTCAGAAATCTGATTTTAGGCACTCGGCAAGCGGCAAGAACAAATAAAAAAAAGACAAAAAGGCGAAACCAAACAACATTTTGTGAGTGCTGTCTTGAGTACCTGCGCGTTAGCCATCACGCCCAAAACTGTACTTGGAAGTTGCGGTGATGGATTTGCTACACCTTCCTCGTTGTGGTGATGTTGGGGTAAGAATTTCAAAGATGTGTGAGTGCCTTCGGTCATGTTTGTTGCTCCCATTTTGTAGAAATGAATAAAGTTTCTAACGTTATATGGAATGATGGTAATTGATTGTTTTCATCTATAAACTCTAAATAAGAACGAAGAAATATAGCTCTGGAGTAAGTAAATTTACAGTTTGAAAATCAATCATGCGTTTTTTTTGTATTCAACAAGCGTCATTTTTCTGCGTGTACTGCTAAATATTTAAAACAATCTGGCTTAGGGTGGCCCACACCTCCGGATTAAGCTGTTCAAAGCTCCCAGAAGCAACGTTCAAAATTTGAGCAAAATCAGTCAAGCCTAAGGAGGCGCTCAATAAACTTGAAGTTTGTATGGGAAAACTTGGCCAAGTGTATGCTGAACTTTTAAGTTTTCGATTTTTGCCGCTAGGTGCCGCTGTAAGCGTTTCATGATTAAACCCTATGGTGTTCTTATAGATCACTATATGCCAAACAACTTAGTCGAGGACCACCAACCCCCCCATAACTTGACAGATAAGCTCAGTTTCGCGTACCTACTTGCAAATCGCAGATGTCGCTACTGTTCGTAAACAACGGGTCCATCCTTCACTGACGCAACCATTTTTGTCCATGCGAAAACATCTTTTTGTTTCGTGGTGAGTGGAAGCCAACTAGAGGCTAGCGTTACGTATCAAAAGGACGTATTCAACAGAAGCGCAAAAACTAATGTTCATTAAATTGAAATTATTTTGATTTTCTTTTATTTGTTGTAAGAAATGTAATAAAAGCACATGTTTAAACGGTCTTCCATATTAATTGGTGACTGCGCATGCTAGACCAAACCGAAGATCAAACTCGAAAAAAAAAACATCTGCAAATGATTATTTTTAACTTCCATTTTCGCTGTGCCACCAGATATGTAGCGTAAAATGTTAGCATAAGTAACCTAATTTATTGCTTGCTGGTGCTTAATAACCGCACTAGAAGAAAACATGAGTTTCTTAATAATTTTATGAAAGCCGACTGTTTTGCCTTTACCCGTTTTATAGATATAATTTTCGCTTCTAGTAAACAAATTCATCATGCCGCACTTAATTTGCATTTATCTACCACAAAAAAACGGAAACAACCAGGGAGGGTGCAGGCACGTCAAACTCGAACAAATTACGCCTACCTAACATGCATCGAGCGGGCCTTCCCAAACAACACAATGCGATTTCGCGGGCCAGCCCCATCGACAAAACAAGCCGATTTCCAAGCAGGATTCGACCAGGCTTCTGGTCGCGTTGCCAGTCACACTAACACACTCGCAAAAGATGAGCAGTAGGCCTACCTCGCCGCATGCGGGTCCCCTGGAAACAACAAATTAAGGTTTCTGTTTAATGTTTCAATTTTTTGGGCGGTTTGTTATTGTCGGTTTCGTCCTTTTCAAAAGTAGCGCTTGCCGCTTTGAATCTGACAGTACCACCCGGACCAAAATTTTTAGGTACGCTGACATTGTTCGGCAGCTGTCAAGAAGCTCCCGGGTTGAGGACCACAAAGGGAAGGTGGTGCTGATTAGTTGATCAACTTACAGTAAAAATTTCAGAATTGTCGATGCGCTTTTAAGAAAGTTACAGCTAGTTGAACATGTATTGAAAAGTGAAAATTTTGCCTGTCGCGATTATTTTGTCTATTCCCTGTAGATATTTCCTAGTTTCGTTGAGACGTTTCAGATAACTTAAAAGTTATTATTTTACATTGCCCATTCTTATTTATCAAGAAATTCTCCAATTGACTCGTTCAAATATTCCTCTAGAGTTCTTCTTTATAAATTCGGACAATTCTCAGAATTCTCAGGGGAACGGACCTGGTGTGATGGTTAGAACACTTGACTATCACGCCGAGGACCTGGGATCGAATCCCACTCCCGACAAACTCGCAAAATGTGAGTTCTTCCTTCGGAAGGGAAGCAAACCGTGGGTGACGAGATGAACTAGCCTAGGGCTAAACATCTCGTTAATACAGATAAAAAAATATTCTCAGGTCCTTCAGATTTTTTTTTTCTCCAGAAGTTTCTCCAGAAATTCCTCTAGGTATTCCTCCAGGTATTGCTGCAGATATTCCTCTAGAGATGCATAGGAATTATAAAGAGCTTTCCTCAGGGTTTCTTTCAAATTTGTTTTCGGCGATGCTTCAAGAACTTCTTCGAAAATGCTGCTAATAATTCCAACAAAAACGACTCTATCCTTATCAGCTTTCAAGGAATATTTTCAAGAAATTCTTCAATTAATACCTGCAAAGGGTTATACAGTTCATTCAAGTATTCTTCCAGAGCTTCCTTCAAAAATTTCATTTTCCGGTGGTTCCCTAAAAAAATCTTCGAGTTTTTTTTTTCTGCAGGATTTCCTTCAGAAATTTCGTGATTTATGTAATCTTTTCGAAAGTTGTGCAAGAAATTCTCCTATAAATTCCTCTAAAGATATCTCCAGGAGTTCTTTCAAGTATTTCTTCAGAAAACACACCAGGGATCCCTCAGAAATTTGTTGTGGGATTTCTTCAAGAACTCCATCAGTACCATTGACTGAAATTGCTGCAGACATTTCTATCAGAGTTTCCTCCAGAATCCGATTGAAGATTTGCTCAGAAATTTCCCAGAAAAAATTTCCGCTCTTTTTTTCTAGTTATCAAGGAGTTCAGAAGTACCCTCAGAAAATGTTGAAGAATATCTTCTGAGAATTTCCAAAGATAATATCGGTAACTTTTTAAGAAATTTCTTCGGACAATTCTCCAGAGACCTCTTTTAAAATTCCTCCAAACGATTCTTCTTAAACGAACGAATTTTTGAAAAAATCCTGGCGGAATCTCTGGAAAAAAATCGCAAGATATACTTCCGACGGAACCACAGAAGCCATTCTTGAAAAATTCATTGCAAGAATAACTACAGGAATCGATGAAGGAATTTCTCAAGGAATTCTTGGAGGTACAATTCGAAGAATTTTCGAAGGAATCACTTCACAAAAATATTAGAGAAATTTTTAGAAAAGTTTCTGATGAACTCCATGGAAAAACTTTGGTAGAAATCCATTGCTGAAATTCTTGAAGAAATCCCTGAAATTCTGAAAAAGTCACAGAAGGATTCAGAGCAGAAATTTCTGAAAGAATCCCTGAAAGAACTTCTGAAGAAATATTTCGAAGAATCCTCTGTAAAACCTCAGGGAGTACACTTGTATGAATTTCTAGAAGATGATCTGTTGTAATCACACGGGAATTCCTAAAGGAATCCCAAAGAGAATTTTTAAAGAAAAACTCTTCTACTATTGAAAGCAAAAAAAAAATAAATGATAACAACATCATAATAGAAAAACTCCTCGGGAAACAATTTGTGGAATTTTTTGAAAAAAAAAAAAATATTTTGGATTCTTTAAGGAAAGCTCCTGGAAACAAATGTCTATAACAATTTTTGAGTATTTTCTAGAAGTATTCCTGAAGCAGTCTGTGAACGTATTTCCGAAAAAAGAACAGATAAACTTTTGTCAAGATCCATAGAAAAAAAACTCTTGAGATTTTTCTTATTCAATTTTTGTATAAATTCCCTAAGGAATGCGTGGAGAAGTTCTTGGAGTTATTCTCAGAGAAAATATTAAATTTCTATTGAAAAGAGATGTGGAGGAATTCTTTAACCTTCTTCGTGCATTAGCTTGCGCTCACCTCGCTGACCTAGTGCACGTCTAGGGGTCATAATGACCCCAATGCACGACTAGGGTTAAGCAAACGTTGTAAGAACTCCTGTAGAGGAGGAATTATTGCCCGAATCACTGAAAGTAATTATTCGGGAATCTCTGGAAGGATTCCTGCAGCATTTTATGGATGAATCACTGAATTCCTTGACCTATTTATGTGGGGATTTGAAATGGAATCCGTAAAGCTAATCTCTTATGAACTTCTTGTGGAATTTCCGAAGGAATCTCTCGAAGCAGAAAAATATAACAACTAAATAACATATCAGATATTAATTCCTAATAACACTATACCTCGATATGCCCTTCATTAGGTGGTAATAGAGGCAATCAACCAAAAACGAATACCCTAATTTTGTAATAACGGGTTCTTCATTTATTTCTACTGTTGAATCAACTAATCCCTGATCAATGCCAAACTCTTCTCAAATACCTCCAATTGTTATTGTCATGCTCTCTTTACAATCCGTAGAATAATATAGAAATAACAGGTGTGTATAAGAGCACAGGTTGCTTTTTGCATGGTATTTGTAACTTCTGCTTGGGTTTCCTGAAAAAAAAAAACACTAGAAGAATTCATGAAGGCATTTATAAAAGAATGTGTGAAAGAATCCCTAAAGGATTATCTAAACCAATCCCTTGAAAAATATCTAAAGTAATTTCTGACGGATTATCAGAAAGATGTAAAGCTGTAGAAATTCTTGAGGAAATATTTTAAGGGAAATTTCGTGAAGAATCCCTTAAAGAACCACTAGAAAAGTGTCTGAAAAAAAGCTTCGTAGATTTTCAGACCGAATTCATGGTGGAGTTTCTGAAGAAACACATGGAGGGAGTAATTTTTGGATAAATTTATAGAGAATTTCTGAAGGAATCTCCAGGAAAAGCTATAAAAAATCTCTGGAAGAGAACTGACGAGCTTATAAAGAAATCAGGAAGATTTTCTCATCAAATCATTGGAGAAAATATTGGAGGACTTCTAAACTTTTTGAAGGAATCGCTAAAAGCATTTCTAAAGAAATCCGTGGATAATTTCCTAAAAGTAGTCTCGTTTTGATTTCAGGAATAAATTTTCACGGTAAAGGCTGGGTATGCTGCGCAATACAGATCCCATGATGATCCACTAGCCTCTGCCAAGCAACTCCTATCCCTACATCCTCGTGGTACCAGTCGGTAGCTACGAGCAACCTTAGGGAAAATCGGGTAACCAACCCCGGTGGGTCGTGGGCTGACAGGGAGGGGGGGGGGTTGTTTCTGCAAAACTGAGCGTCTGTTCTCTAGGAGGAGCGCCTCACAACAGCGTCTGATCCCCATGTTAGGGACGGCTGATCAACGTCCGAGTGCCAGGGAAGGACACTAAGCTCAACTGCCCAACTAACACGAAGTCGTATATGATGTAGAATAGGATGCTAAAGTGGAGGCCATATGCGTACATACTTCCATTTAACCGCGTGTGAAGTGCACGCATATCGCCTCCACTTTAGCATCCTATTCAACATTATATGCGATCGTGTGTTGACTGGGTTGGCACTATGGTCCTCTAGAATGTAAGGGGTTGGAGCCAGCCGTAACAAACCATTGTAACGGAAAATCAGCAACAGAATAATACGAACCGAGACCAACGGCAACGACCCCAGCGAATAAAAAGGACTTGCGATAGGAAGCTCGGTACGTGGAACTGCCGATCTCTCAACTTCATTGGGAGCACCCGCATACTCGCCGATCTACTGAAGGGCCGCGGGTTCGGCATCGTAGCGCTACAGGAGAGGTAATCATATCATCTACCAAAGCTGCGGCAACACATGCCAGCTGGGAACAGCTTTCAACAATGTGCAGTACCGGTGGCCGCCCCAGAACCGGATGTTGCCACCGCATACGCGCAGAATCTCGACGCAGCGTGGCCCCTCTAGAGGACTGCTGGAGTTAAGTGAAAGCACACATCAACAACGCAGCCGAGAGCCCCATCGGGTACGTGGAACGGATTCGACGAAACGATTGGTTCGATGAGAAGTGCAGAGCGGTGCTGGAGAAGAAGGACGCAGCGCGGGCGGTAATGTTGCAGCATGGAACCCGACAGAATGTTGAGTGATACAGACAGAAGCGGAAGCAGCAGACCCGTCTCTTCCGGGAGAAAATGGGCCGCTCGGGAAGAAGCGGAGAGCGAGAAAATGGAACTGCTGTGCCGTTCACAAGAAACTCGTAAGTTGTACCAGAAGCTCAACGCATCCCGCAATGGCTACGCGTCGCAAGCCGAAATCTGCAGGGATAAGGATGGGAGCCTCCTGACGGACAAACGTGAGGTGATCGAAAGGTGGAAGCAGCACTTCGACGAGTACCTGAATGGTGAAGAGAATGTAGGCACGGAGGACCAAGGCAGCGGAGGAAATGACTATGTTGGTGCAGCAGAGGACGGGAACGAACCAACTCCCACGCTGAGGGAAGTTAAGGATGCCATCCACCAGCTCAAAAACAACAAAGCGGCTAGTAAGGACGGTATCGCAGCAGAACTCATCAAGATGGGCCCGGAAAAGTTGGCCACCTGTCTGCACCAGTTAGTAGTCACGATCTGGGAAACCGAACAGCTACCGGAGGAGTGGAAGGAAGGGTTAATCTTTCCCATCCACAAGGAAGGCGACAAGTTAATGTGTTAGAACTTTCGAGCGATCACCATTTTGAATGCTGCCTACAAAGTGCTATCCCAGATCATCTTCCGTCGTCTGGGAAGTTACCAAGCCGGTTTCATCGACGGCCGGTCGACAACGGACCAGATCTTCACCGTAAAGCAAATCCACCAGAAATGCCGTAAATACCAGGTCCCAATGCATCACCTGTTTGTCAACTTCAAAGCGGCATACGACAGTATCGACCGCGCAGAGCTATGGAGAATCATGGAGGAAATCGGCTTTCTTGGGAAGCTGACTGGACTGATTAAAGCAACGATGGACGGTGTACAAAACCACGAAAGAGTTGTGGGTGAATCATACAGCTTATTCGAATCTCACCGGGGACTGCGACAAGGTGATGCCTACTCTTCAACATCGCTCTAGAAGGTGTGTTGCGACGAGCCAGGCTCAACAGTCGGGGAACGATTTTCACACAATTCGGTCAATTTGTGTGCTTTGTGGACGACATGGACATTATTGCCAGAACATTTGGAATGGTAACAGAGCTGTACACCCGCCTGAAACGCGAAGCAGCAAAGGTCGGACTGGTGGTAAATGCCTCAAATACAAAGTACATGCTGGTAGGCGGAACCGAACACTGGCGGATCCGTCTGGGTAGTGATGTTACGATAGACAGGGATACCTTCGAGATAGTGGAGGAATTCGTCTACCACGGGTCCTTACTGACAGTTGACAACAACGTGAGTCGTGAAATTCGAAGGAGCAACATCAGCGGAAGTCGGGCCAACTACGGGCTCCAGAAGAAACTGCGGTCTAAAAAGATTCACCCACGCACCAAATGCACCATGTACAAAACGCTGATAAGACCGGAAGACCGGTGGACCTCTAGGGACACGAGACATGGACCATGCTCAAGGAGGACCTGCAAGCACTCGGAGTTTTCGAGCGACGCGTGCTAAGGACGATCTTCGGCGCTGTTCAGGAGAATGGTGTGTGGCGGAGAAGAAAGAATAACGAGCTCCTTGCACTTTACGGCGAACCTAGCATCCAGAAGGTGGCCAAAGCCGGAAAAATACTGTGGGCAGTATTTTAAAGTTGGTGTTCGCTACTGTTCCGGTTGGCACAAAAAGTCGTAGAACGTAGAGTACACGTTGGGTGGACCAGGTGGAGCGTGACTTGGCGAGCATTGGGTGCGACCGAGGATGGAGAGCGACAGCCATGAAGCGAGTATTGTG
This sequence comes from Aedes albopictus, assembly GCF_035046485.1. Lineage (NCBI taxonomy): Eukaryota > Metazoa > Arthropoda > Insecta > Diptera > Culicidae > Aedes > Aedes albopictus. The sequence continues at coordinate 141,052,534 of NC_085138.1, read as the reverse complement.
GCGTACTATGGTTGAGTATGTCTTATCTTATCTTGTGATGTTGAACAAATAAATGTTTGTATGTAAGCGCATTAAGCCCATAAAACAATCTCAAAATAATGATTGCTGCACTAGAATGTACTAACTAGAACCTTATGTATCCCAAAAGCAGTAAGTACTCGATACAGAAATGGCAGATGATATCGTTTTTTCTCACCAAATAACACCAGTCCCGTGATTTAAAAACGATACATTTTGAATGTTCCTTATTCCATCTCAGCCATCACTTACCCACCAGCATAATCTTCCTTGGAATCCCTTTTTAAGCTCCCATACAAACCCACACCATCTCTCTCTGTTCTAACAAGCGGAAAATCAACTAACTTTGCAGCCAGCAGTTCTCCTTCGAATCTGAACATGCCCGGCCCAGCCCGACCCGTTCCCCGTTCAACGCAGCTGGTTTCGTTTCGTTGACTCGCTTTGACTGCTGCACCAGCTGGAAAAACATTTTTGCAAACGAAATGGAATCCAATTGCTGGAATTTGCTAAATTAGATTTGTTTGGCACATCGCATCGTTTGCTCCTTCCCGGCGCGGCGTCTACGGCGGGATGCTTCGCTGCACTCTGCATCAGAACCCAGAACCACGAAGACGGTTGTGGTGGGGTGTGGAATTTCCATCGTCCTGGACCATTATTGTAACGAATGGATGATTTATGAGTGGATGAAGTGGAAATGGCAGTCGAGGAGAATGGAGTAGGTACCTCCTGGGAGAAAATATGAATCGTTTCGAAGAATTTGATTTGGAATTACGGGTTCGTTGTTCAACAAGAAGTGGATGTACTTTATTCACGTGATGAAATAGTTCTTGAATATGTACTTACAACTGGCAAAGTGTTACCGAATTCCACAAATCGTATTGCCCCCCAGGTAATTTCCTGGGACATACGCTGATCGTTGGTTTCGTTTGATATAAGGCAGCATCCATTTATTACGTAACGCTAAAATCGACAATTCTTGACCCCCCTCCCCCCCGTAACGCTTTTTTGTATGAAAATCCTAATTTTTTTGTATGGACCGTAACGCTCGGCCATACTCCCCCCCTCCCCCTAAAGCGTTACTTAAGTTGTGGATGACGCCTAAGGAAAGCGCTTGAATCTGGGATCCCATGCTCTTGTGACATGTTTTAAAGATATTTGACCCATTTATTCAATTCTTCGTATATACAATTTTATATTATAACGGATACATCAGTAATAAAGTTCAGGTTTCTGCATTTTCTCCATCCCTGTTCTGAAATGAAACGATTTAACTTTAATCGTGTTTCCTCACCGAAAAAGTCAGGCCCTTTTTAATTGTCAGAACTCTACCTATTCTACCTCTAGGCGGTAGACTCCTAGGTAGTTAAAATTTCATTACAATTACGGGCAAATATTACATATGGAAAACCAACAGCAGCAGGGTCGCGCCAAAAGCCAACTGCCGGGTTGTAAAACGAGGCATTACAACTTTTTAATACCTTCGACAATGAGTACCGTACTAGGAGCTGTTCGTACGGTATAACGTCATCCAGTCTGACGTCGTCAGAAGTCGCGCCCCGGAGGTCGTTCGTTGGTTCGTTGGAAAGGAATTTAATTTTATGACACTCGCTGCGGAAAATGAGTTTAACCAGGAAAACACAGAGAGGTGATTCAATTTTCCATCTTCTCTGCGCGCTCACGTACTACCTAACCTACTTGTGGGTTGCAGGGGAAGGTTTGTTTTAATTACATTTATTGTTTGCTCGCTACTTGAGCTAACAAAACAGGTGGAAGATATTCATAAATGAGATCAATTTTGATTTGTGACTTTTGTATTATACTCAGGAAACGAGCGCACTTAGTTAATTACTTGTTTAAATAAAAAGATTAACAAAAAATACTTAAGGCTGCTTAAGATGCTAGTCGGAACTTTCAAGTTCTGAGAAGTTCGTTTCAGTAGCAGTAAGAGACTCAATTACAAAAAAATAACCTGATGCAAAAAGATTAGGAGAAGAAGACGAGCTTGGTGGTTTAGTGGCTACCACCTCTGATTCGTATGCAGAAAGTCATGGGTTCAATTTCTGGCCCGCCCCTTTTCTCCTACTGTGTATCTTATCTATATGTTTTTTCCCTCGTTTCTATACATACAACTCATGTATATTCATAACGCCTACGAGTTATGGAATCAAGCGAGTTGTGCCGCATTAACTTCAAAGTAATTGGCTTCTTTAACGGTGTTGAGATAATTCGATATTCTAAATGTGCATGTGAAACTGAGCCGAAATCCAAATTTTTCATGAATTTTGGCGCCCGGGAACCTATTTAAAAATCAATTTGAAGTTTGTATGGGAGAGATTTGTCGAATCACGGAGCTGTCAAACAGTAGCCCAGCTGTCAAAAAGTGTTTTTGAAAAATCTCTTTGAAATTGATTTTAGGTACCAAAACAAAGCTTTAAAAATCTGAAAAAAATCATAGTGGTTCAGAAAAAGGTGCTCTTCATTTATACATTTTTCTTAATTTAAAAACCCAATTAACACTAATCTTGCACCCTACGCCTGGCATCCACGCACCAATGTATGGACCCTCTGCCAACCACATCCCATCACCACTCCAACATAAATTTGTGCAGACGCAGTGATATATTCGGTCTGATGTGGATACAAACAATTGCAATCATCACTTTGTTCTCCTTCCTCACATTGACCTGCAACCTGACGTGGCAGGCGCCATTGTCGTTGCTTGTATGAGTGTAGCTCGGAACATCTGCTTTGCAGTTGTGGTGCTTTATACACGCGCAGGCAAAGATTTCTAAATAGTGGTTGCTTGCAACCCAGTGAAATCTGGTTTGCAGATATCCAGGATAGGGATTAGTACCGGTAGTACCGGTACCGAAATACCGGTACTACCGGCCGATTTTCAGTACCGAAAATACCGGTACTGAGCGACCCCTAGTACCGGTACTTTCGGTACTGGAAAATCAATACTTAAATACTAAATTTAAGACATTGGTAATAAATTAACTAATGTTTGAATATTCCAAACTGATGGTGAAACATGTTTGTACTTGTCGCTTATCGGGAAAATTTAACAAAATATATTTTATGAATTTAAAAACATACTATACAATAAGATTTTACAATCTTTTGCAATATTTCTCAGAAAACTACAGTAAATGCGTATTTAAATGTATAATTGTTCTGTTGAAGATGTGAAATCTCAAGCTTCAAATATTGATGCAAAGTAGATCCTTAGATTCCTTCTAATTAGGCTGAGGGGACATGGCAAGTTTCTATTGAAAGAATGTGAACTGAATCTATATAATTACATATAACTCAATTAAATTAATTAGAATAAACTAAATTGAAACTATATATTTTTAATATTAAGGTGCAAATGCCAAGATAGCAAAACGGAAGAGGAACGAATCCGGTACAGCCAGTATGGTTAAATGCATGCTTGTTGGCTGGATATTCTCAAAGCTTTTTGAAGGCAAACTGGTTCTCAAATTATTGCTTGGATTACTCAGCTTGAATCGGTTCCTCTTCCGTTACAATTCCGCTATCATTGCCTTTAGGGTTTTGGGGCTGTAGCGAATATCTGCCAGTACCGGTATTTTACCGGTACTACCGGTACTGGATGCGCTAGTACCGAAATACCGGTACTCGCCAAAAGTGGTCGGTACTGCGACCCCTAATCCAGGATATCCTGGAAAGGTTTTGGGGTTTATCAATTCCATTGGTCCTGACTGGAGAATGACGCGTCATGGCAGTAGCTGATCACTTTATAAATGATGACTAGCTTGCAGGATGCGAATAACAAAAAGGGACTTGCCACAAAAGTTCAGTAATTGGACGCAGTGGCTTAATTGTCCCTACAGCAGGGTAGGGGGAAAAATGAGTGTAGCTGGTCTGGCGTAGCATCCTCGGGCGGTCACTCATTTCTGTAAATATTTGTTTGTAAATTTTGCAAAAATTGGAAGCGATCGTAACGTTTATACTCGCACGAATTTCATCAATCTGGAACAAATAGAAAAGGTTTTATATTAAGTCGTCAATTCATATCAAAAGGTTTTAAATTGGCTTACCATAACGCAAGAAGCTGGGTCTCCAGTTAGCCTAGCGGTTAAGGTTATGCATCGCCAATCCGGAGACGGCGGGTTCGATTCTCGTTCCGATTGGGAAAATTTTCTCGACCACCTGGGCATAGTGTATCATTGTACTTGCCTCACAATATACAAATTCAGGCAATGGCAGGCAAAGAAGGCCCTTCTATTAATAACTGTGGAAGGGCTCAAAGAGCATTAAGTTGAAGCGAGACAGGCCAAGTTTCAGTGGGGACGTAGAGCCATAAAGAAGAAGAAGAACGAAAGAAGTTAAATCTTTGGTAAGTTTTAAACAGCGTAAAAGAACTCAATTTACAGCTATTACTAAAAAACTGTTCTACTTTATTTATTTTTTTCAAAGCACGATTTCCAAATCAGCACGTAATGTGAAGTCGTTTAACGATAGAATTTAATGGAATATGGCTTTCCATAACCACTTCCAGCAGAATTCAAGAAAAAGTTCTGATGAAATTTCTTAAGATTTGTTTTCGCTAATGAAAGAAATAGGCGTCCGAAGAAAATATTTAAGAAAAAGTTATTTAATTGGAAATTATTTTCATGCAGTCATTTGAAGACTTCGATGGAAACTTCTCATAGAATACATTTTAAAGCTTTAAGCCTAAATACTTAAATTTGAGGCAAATGTCCTTAAGAAAATTCATGCGAGACTCCTGAGAGCTTCTTGAAGAATTTCTTTTGTGTATTTTTAAAGGGTAATTTTTAAATACTAACTGTAGTGTATAAGCGTATTATAAGATACTTAAAATAACTGTGTTTGAAAAATTAAGGAGAAAATGATTTGGTTCGAAGTTTCAAATTTATTTCAGTGTATTTTACAACACTGAGTCGACATAACGAATAGGTGCAATGCCAGATGCGCCGATCAAGAAGCGATCGACGAAGCAAGCCAAGCTTTGCTCGATTTTGGTTTTCTCGTCCTTCTTTAGACGGATTTGGAGACGAACGGACGTGTTCGTGCTGCGCTTCTTTCCAGCGAAGGTTTGGCCCGTTTGGCCGCATTTTACATTTTGGATTCACGACACTAACCTTTAGGGGTACCTATTAGCTAACAAGAGTTTTCTTTCTAATAATGATTTCAAGATAATTGATTTCACTGATGATTGTTTTAGATATTGATGATAAAAATCTTCGAACATTTTTTTATTCTTCAATTTCTATAAAAAAAATTCTATTAGAAAGTTTAGTTAAAAATCTCAGTGCAAGATCAAATTAAAGCAACATTGTTTTCCACTACAGTATGGATCTAATTTTATCAGGCTAATTTTGCGACGCACTTATTGCTCCTCTTCACTTGCGGTTGAACCTTGACTTGCGGCTGCGTAAATGAAAACCGCGTAACAAAAGACCTGACTGTACTGCCTGAAGATCAACCGTAGAGGGACGAAAAGTATGAAAAACTGTTGACATTTTCAAGGAGAACTAAGAACCCCAGCCAACACATGATCGCATATGATGTTGAATAGGATGCAAAAGTGGAGGCGATATACGCACACTTTACCCGCGGTTAAATGGAAACATGTGCGCATATGTCCTCCAATTTAGCATCCTATTCAACATCATATAAGACTTTGTGTTAGCTGGGCATGATCCGAACATGGGCTGACAAAATCGGCTAAATCGGCTAATGAATTGGACGTTTCCACCGAAAATGACAGTTTTCTCTTTGTATTTTGTTTTTTTTTTGTTTATCTCAAACTTGTGTTAGCATTTTCAATTATTTTTTTTTATATTTTATAGCGTACATCTTATGCACTTTATTACACAAGATCAAGATGTAGAAATCATGGACGAAATAGTAATGTTAGTTGTTTTTTTTTCATCATCGTAATTTCATTAAGTCATGAAGGATAAGTTGTCCGGTGCACAATCTAGCTGTATCATATGGAACAATAAAAAAAATCAAAAATATAGTTTTTGAGAAAGTTGTTTTTTTTAATTATATAATTTTTACAGTGCACAAGTTTTCCACATAGTTCTGTTAATAGTTCTTATTTTTACCAAAAACAGCACATCAATCGGATTAATCATTTCTGCGATACGCATATTTTTTAAATTTTCAATGTTATTTTGCCTAGACCCTTCTCAAGAGCAAGATTGACGAACTTATGATGGAAATTGTTTTTTTTTGTCATTAAATATGCATAGGGAAGAAGTATCAAATTTGGCCAGTCAGGTGTTATGGCCATAGTGCATTTTTCGGCATGCTTCGATTCTCAGGATTGTTGGTTATTTTTGTAGAAAATGATTTCCCTTAGACTGGCCAAAACCGTTGCCCGCAATCTTTGCAAAATTTGAAACGAATAAAAAAATACAAAAAAAAATGATCAATAGATTTTGAATGAAAATGCTTTTTTGTAAAGCTTCTGTACACTATGTCTTTTACTCGAAAAAAACCTGTATTATTTGGAATTACAGCAGTTCATTTCACCCATATAAATCCAGGAAAAGTGAAACATTATGAATACAGCAATTCAACAAAAAAAATGTGCTGACTTTTTCTATTCTTTGCAAATAATACGTCAGTCCGAGGAAAATTGTTCAAAAGACGTTACAACCAGGGATGCGATATATACATTTTTTTATATTATACAGATTTTAGGCATCAGTACAGATTACGTTTTATATGAAGTACAGATTTTTGAGGCCGTTTCTGTTATTTTTTTTTTGTATGAGATACAGATTTTTGCTCCAAACATTGTATGGGATACAGATTTTTAGAAAAAGCGATGAAGATTTTCCAAAAAATTAACAACAAACAACAAAGAGCAATCAAAAAATTTTTGGTGTAATTTATGGAGACATTGCTTGCAATTTTTAGAATTTCAAAATATCTGGTGACAGTTTAAGGCGAGAGGAGTTGTTGACCGAAACTCAAATTCCACAAAGTTTATATTGTTTTACTATTTTTGCATAAAATTGGTTTGAACATATTAAGGGCATTTCTATGGATTTCATAAAGTAGGTGATACTTGAAAATCTCCTGGGAGAATCATCAAAAAGATTGCCGGTGGAATTTCTAGTAACATTTCCAAGCAATGATTTTTGAAAGATTTGAATAATTAATTAATGAAACTTATTCGGGGAAATTTTGGAATTTCCGAAATATCTGTCGAAGTTAAACACATTTAGTGGCAGTGTAGGTTTATCTAAAAGTTCGCTGAATTGAATAAGGGTTGCAAACGCATATTAAAGCCGTAAGAGAGCAATGAAGGCGACTCTCCACACGATGAATCAAAATTCTGCTGACTACATGGACAGTCGCATTCTTAGCTCTGTCACAATTTTGGTATACGTGTGCGACTCTTACTTTGTTCGACAAACTTTTAATTTAAACTACATAGTAAAACTTATCCATTGATTGTAGGCTTCTGAGCTGAGAGAATAGCAAATGAGTGTATCTGAGTGCTAGTGTGTGCCTCCGCATACCCTTATTATAAACTGATTTGCTTTTTGGGTATTTGGGGCACATTGGTTTTTATTGTTGAAATATCAACCATCTGTAGAAAAATACTATCAACTATTGGTACAGCTTTGTAAATAGTAAAAAAGTGAAATCCATTGGTTGACAAAAATGACAATCCAAAATTGAATATTTGTGGGAATATAACAAAGTTTATTTCAGCTCGTCAGAAATTTTCAGCAGAGATTCCTTCAGATATTTTCAGGGATTTCCTTAACACGTTTATTGGGAGCCTATAGAATGTTGATTATTTTTCAAACATTTTCTCAGAGAATTTCTTTTCGTTTGGGGATTTTTTTTTAATTATCGTACAAATATTTACTAAGGTTCTCATGATTCTATGACTTTTTTTCACATGTAGGGTTCACTCCACTGGAGTTTTCCGAAAAATTAGGCGATTCTGATTTTTTTTCCAATTTTGTTTTGTTTATATGTGTATGAACCCTGTGAAAAAAATCATTGAATTCTGAGAAGCTTGGTACCAATTTGCACGATAATATTTTTATTTTTTTTTTCTATTTTTGTGTATTTTAACTAAAGCTAATTCTACACTACGATAATAAAAAGCCCCTTTGGCCACTTTTTCCACAAAAAGTTTCTGCAGGAATTTTTACAAGTATTTTCAAATTTTTTTCAGTAATTCCTTGAGCATTTACTTTAGCTAGGAATGCACCCAGTACTTCATGTAATAATTCATCCTAGCACGAATACCTCTACAAGCGATAATAATTCCAATGATTCCTTCTAAGGATTTTTATAGAATTTCTTTAGAAAAAATCTTGCAGGTTTATATCAATGAATTAAAAAAAATCATATTTGTTTAGAAAAAAAAAGCAATCAAAACAAAACACATGGCTAAGCTTTAAGAACATAACCAATTGATGATATTCCAGGATTTTCTAAAGGAATTTGAAGAGGAATTTCTAAAGGAGCTGTTAGAGAAATAAGAAAATTGGAAAATTTTCCGGAAGAAGAGGAACTTGAAAATATCTCATATACAAATTTCTAAAGGAGCTGGGATAGTCGTTTTTAAAGAACTTTGTAGATTAATTGTTGTAAAAGCTCTCGGAAAAAAATCCTGAAAGAACCTTTCTTAAAGTAAATTTTAAAAATATTTTAGCAGGAATTCCTGAAAAAAGGCTTACCTGCAGGGATTTCAGCTAATATATGTGCGAAAACTTCTAAAGATATTCATGAATTAACACTGCAGAATGTTTTAGAGTTAATTCTGGGAGAATTTTGATAAAAACTTGTTGGCGACACAGCCCCACTTTTGGCAACCTTGCCAACAGATAGTCAAATGGAGTGAGACAACACGTAGAATTAGAGATAAGAGAATGTCAAAACTTGATGAAGAACAAAAGCATCTAGATAGCAACACGATAATAGTGACCTCATGTGAAGTGCAGATGAAATATTTAGATAATTAATTATCATCTCATTGAAACTATTTAAAACTAATAAGAATTTAGTTTGCGTCGCATCTATATATATTGAACTTAGCCGTAGAAGAACGATTTCAGGTTCATTAGTGGGTGAATTGTTTGATCTGCTATGCTGAGACGTGATCATTACTTTGTAGGTTATATAATGAATATGTTGTACTTACTGAATTCTTAAAGATACTATGTTCCCAAAGCAGCCCAAGAACCTATTCTAATTGAATATTAATGTAAAGCTTCTGATACTGTGAATTGAAATAAGGTATGGTTTAGCCCCACAGTACTTTATTTGATACTAATCGATCTCTCCAAATTTTTCGTAGACGAAGTATTTAGCTGCGAAACACATTTGTTCGTGGAATCCTGTCAACTTACGACCAAACCGAATTTGTAAGATGAATTAAGTTACTAAAAATATGTTTAAACTAACAGAGAAATATATTTCAGCTAAAAGCATCACGCTAAAAAGAAACGGTAGTTTTGTGATTCCCGAACAAAACTCATAAAATAATTTCTGCAGGAACTTTATGCACAATTCTTGGAATAATTTCTACAGAATCTGTTCTGGGATATCCACTATAACTCTTGGAGCAATTGCTAAAGGAACCTCCGAATTAATTTTCGAAATAAACTTAGATTTTATACCTTTTATTTCCTTACTTAAGTGTTCATTTTTTTACAAATACGCGTATTATGCTAGTCGTCTGTTAAAGATACCCGACTAGAAAGTTCTAACAATAATATAACATAATCATAACAAACCATGATTATTATAACTCACTAGCTGAACCCGGCAAACTTTGTCTTGCCTACTGCGTTTTTTTGACGTTTCATGTTTCTAGCCAAGACCAAGTCCCCGGTCAAAATGTATGGAAAATCGATTTTCAAAAACTCTCAATTTTTTCATGTTTCTTGCCCCATAAACCTTCCTTGGGTGAAAATTAACAGAACAAAACTAGGACGACCAAAATCGGACCTCTCGTTTGCAAGCTATGCGCGGTCCCACGTATGCCACTGCATTTTTATATATATAGATTGTGATATAATAGTGTTCAACATCTTTGGTGTTTTTGAAATACTATAAGTCAAACATATCACATTATGTTATAAATGTTGTTTGACAAGTCATTGTAATATAATTTAGTTTTGATTCTTCGCCATTTGGACAATAATGTTACAAAATGTATTACATTTTGATAGAAACTAGAAACCCTGAAGCTAACATTCATATCACATTCTGTTATAATTTTGATCCTATTATAACAAAATAGGTTATTACCTTGTTTAGACCTGTGTACTTTTTTTTACATTTTTAGTTATTTTATCATCATCCTGAATCTAGTTTATAACACAATAAGTTATTGAAAAATATTATAACATCATAAAACAATATGATATTGGCCGATAAAATAGCATTGAATGATAACTAATTGACAACAAAATCAGTTAACAATCAGCTGAATTTTTCATGTAGATATCATGAATAACACTATGTAGATTTTGTATAACACTATTAGTTGAGGGGGTTGAAAGCAAAGGCGTGTGAGTGACAAAAAACTACTTTCGAGTAAATGACGTTTAAAGTTTTCCACCAATTTTTCATCCCACACAAAATGTATGGAGTTTTAAAAACAACCCAATTTTCTACGATTTATTGTAATTTTTCTAATCATCGTAAAAATAATCTTAAAAAAGTTCCTGAAAGCTTAAAACCTGAAGATTTTTTCGATATGCTCATCTCAAAATCGACAAAATGGTCCCTTACACCCCTTTGATTCTGGGTCCCTCAGTTATCAACTTGAACTCAATGATAACTTTACATCTTATCATTTTAGTATTCGAGAAGTAAATCTAAGTTATCATTTTTATCAGATTGGTTTCGACTGGAGTTGCTGTGCTAAGAGAGTGTTTCGGCTTTGACAGTCAACAAACTTGTATCGATTACTTTTTAATCTTTGCCGACGTTTCGGTTTTAGGAGTGAACGTTCTTCAGGGCTCGATTTTCAAATCAACAAGTTAAAATATTGATTTGTTAATTATAAAATGTCGGGTTTAAAAGGGTTGGTCTTCCTCCACTGGGGCATCGATCTGGATGATTTAGCCTCTGCTTACGGTCAGGGAAGTTTGATGCTGCAGGGGTTTTTTCACTACAACTGTGCTTGGCATTGTTTGCTACGCAAGGTTCCTAGTATTGCGCCACATCATCTGTATTTTTATCAAAATTTTTCTAAGCGCAAACACTAAAGCCTGTATCCACAATAATCGGGACACAAAAGTATGGCTGTAGCTCTGCAATGAATCAGTAAAATTGACCAAATAATTGACTGAGAACTCTTTGGTGTATGTTTATCATTTGTGCCAAATTTCATCAAAATCGATGCATTACTTGTAACTGTAGATGAAAAACAAACAGACGTGGTTTTAAGCATTTTGTACAATCATGACCAATTTTCATTCGCATAATAGATGGTTCTTTTAAGCTACAGTTCAAAGTTCTATGATGATAATTATGAAATTTCGTTAGCAGTTATAATACTTATAGATACACTTTCTTGCAAGATTTCGTCAACTTTGATCAATTGGTTTGAAAGCTACTGCTGTTGATAGGTGTGAGTGTTAGGGAAATTTTTTCGTGTTTTTCATGTGCGATGTTTGCCTATTCATAACTTTTGAATATCTCTGCTAATTTTCATGAAATTTTGACAGAAGGTAGTTGATTATATGTATATTTTGCCTGCAAAATTGTAAAATTTTTGGTATAGCACTTTCAATAGTACAATCAAAACAATGAAGAGTGCTGACTAATTGCTTTCGGAGGGGCTAAAATCACGTTCAGTCCCAATACATGTTTCGACTATAAAATTGTTGATAGTGCATTGATTTTTTTGAAATTTTGCCTATGCAACAAATGTAGATTGAGATGTTTGTATTCAAAATTTCAGCCATTTCCATTGCAAAATTCAAAAGTTACAGCGCTGACAAGTAAAACTAGGGGCTGTACAAAATTCATTGGCGCACATTCTACTCTTTCATTGCTACAACAAAAAGTACTACTCCGATTCACATGAAATTTTGTAGGTGAAATGAACACATACTAAGATGTTATTAGGCCAAATTTGAGCAATTTTAATGTACATATTGCAGAGTTATAGCTGTTTTTATGTGTCCCGATTATTGCGGATACAGGCTTTAATGTTCTTCCTTTCGTTCTTTGACACCAAAATGGAATTTCTTACCGTTTAAGAGATATAGCCGAAAAACCAACGGCCAGTCGCTATATTTTCATAGGAAGCCATCTACAACAGCGGCAGTTCACTTGTTACAACATATTCGCTTTGCAACGAGAAAATGGCATACGCTATTTGCAATGTCACTTTGACACTAACGTGCATTGGAGTGCACTGACTGCACATATACGGTACTTGAGTGCCTTTTAAATACATTAAATAGTCATGTTTTATAAAGATCTGGTTTTTTTTTTGCTAGGTTTCTAGCTGCACTCTGAATAGAGTTGAAACCTCTACACTAGAGCCGAAGATAGAAAAGAGTACGTAATCTTCCAGAAGCAGTTTGCCAGCCGTACGCGGAAAATTATATCCATTAAGACACTGTTGCAACTGACTCAGAAAGATACGGTAGAAGATTGTTAAGTTTTCAATTGGTCAGTCAGTCAGGATTTGCCTATGTAGTGTTATGGTCACACGGTTTGTGTTTGTCTCCTTGTTTGATTTTGTGGTATGGTTAAATATGTTTTTCTCCTCGTTAAGTCAGTTGTCGTATGTTGTTTTTTTTTCATCGAATCAATCGAACCTCCTCTCCTCCTCTTTGTGGCGTAACGTCCTCACTGGGACAAAGCCTGCTCCTCAGCTTAGTGTTCTATGAGCACTTCCACAGTTTTTAACTGAGAGCTTCCTCTGCCAATGACCATTTTGCATGTGTATATCGTGTGGCAGGCACGAAGATACTCTATGCCCAATGAAGTCAAGGAAATTTCCTTTACGAAATTGCGTTTACCGTCTCGGCTATATGGGCCCTTAATCGAACCCTGTATGTTAAAATATAGTCGATCCTGTGTCAAATTGTTTTCTTGATTTCGCTAATCGTTTTCTACTTGTGTTCATCTCTTGTGTCCTTAAATTGTCATCGGTCCAAAATCCACAGAAACATGTAACTGAACTTCTGAACATCTAAGTTGGTCAGTTGATTGCAATCAAATTTTAAAATAATAAAGATTTCATGTCAACTTTCATCCCGCTACAAATACTATTAAAAAATATTCAAATTCGTTCAATTGTCCTATCGGTCCTACCTAGATGAACCATGTCATTTTCTCAAGCGTAGCCTAGAAATGTCAACCTAGTCATACACAAGTAACGTTGTTCAGTTAATATAAAGCAGTCAGTTTTTGTCCAAAATGTCACGTCAAACGCATTGACGTCAACAATGCGTTTAAGTGTTCGCACGTTAGCTTTGAATCTATCAGCACAATTAAGTGCTGCAAATCTCCTACCCTCTATTGATTCTTCGGTCGATGTTTATTGCTTTATTTAAAGAAAATATGACCAACTAACATTGTAAAAATTCGAAAAAGCGTCTATGACATAAATGAATTACTATGTAATAAAAATCAACCAAGAAACGTGGGAAATAGAGCCCAAACAACATTTTGAAGTCAGATGGCTGTAAAAGGTTCCAAAACCTGTCACAAATCCTATAATGCTTTTATTAGAATTTGTAACGATCATCAAAACCTTCTCAAATCCAACCGACTTGGAACTCTTGCTTGGAAATAGACTCTACTGAGCCCCGGCGGTTCCTCCTGTTTATCGAGCATGTCTGATGCATATGATCAGCCATACTCCATCTGCAGTAGCCGGTTCGTGATGAACCGTTGGAGGCGCATTAAAGTGTTAAAAAGGTGATATATTTCACTAAAGAACACTACATTACAATAATCAAAATGAAGCTCCTTCATTTTAATACCGGCAACCCCTGCGAACTTGGCCAGGGTGTTTTATAAAGATCCGGTTTCTAACAAAAATGTGTTTCAAATAACGGGTTAACAACGAGCAAATGCCACCGTTGAGCATGAGGTTACTTATGGCACTCAAACCCTATATCTTTTCCATTTGAATTCAAGAAAATAAAGACTAAATATTTACGAAAAATGGTCACTACACAGAAAAATTTCTGAAAATTATACCCGACGGAAAAAAATTAACATGCGAAATTCTATATCATTTAGCTTCATTTACAATTTCAATTTTACATCAAATAAGGCTGATACAAATTTAATTTTGACTTTTTGTGCCCCCCCCCCTTCAAAAATGTTTGGCTGGATTTTGCATTTTGAGGGGGCAGAAAAAATTTTTTTTATCAAAATATCGGGTCTTGCTGAAAATTCCTTTACAAATCCGATAAGTTTAAAATATTTTTCAGAATAAATGCTTTATTATTTTTATCCCCCCCCCCCCTTGACCAGCCAGAGCATGGTGGGACAAAAAGTGAAATAAAAATTTGTAACGGACTAATTTCTAATATGGAAAGTTGAACGCAAGCTTCATACTAAGAGCAAGCTGTAAATTTATAAACTAATGGAAATGTTTGCGAAACGACGAGGTCCTTTTTTTATTTAACCCATAACATTTTTAGCTGTATCTATTCTATAAATAAAAATGGAATGGTGTTTGTATGTCACGAATAGGCTCGGGAACGGGTCAACAGATCGACATGATTCTTTTAACTGTGCTTCGACGTGTTCGTACAAAGAAATAATGAGGAAAAGTGACCGGGAAGGCAAGAAAAACGGGAAAATGTCAAACCACCACAGCTTGGCAATACAACGTTTCTCGGGACAGATAGTAGATATTAAAAATGCTTATTTGTGTAGTATTTTTTGAATATAATTCTTTAACTTCGTTCAGAAAAAAAAGAAAGCATTCTAGAAATTTTCAAAAGATATAATTGAGGATCCAATACTGATCAATGGAAATATATCCATATCTATCCGTGACCTCTAGCACTGGTGAAATTTTCATTGAAACCGGAGACCCTTCGGCCCAAACCTGCTCGGTATTAAAAAAAATTCCTCATAGGACGAAAACTTAAAACGGCTGGCGCAAAAATGTAGTTTCTCCGATCGAGCTGAAATTTTGCACAGTTGATATGGGGCCATAATGAAACTCGAAAAAGTGTACAGGAGTAAAACTTCTTTTTCTTTCCGCCCTCTAGGGTGAAATGAAACGGTACAAAACTTATTTCACACAATCAAAGGGGCTCGACGGAACGAAAATTTAAAAAAATAAAATAAAAGAAAATTGGGAGCGAAATTACTAAATACTAAAAATTGAAATCAATCAACAGTATTAGGAGATCATGACATTGTGTCTGTGATCTTTGCAAACTTGAAATAATCCTAAGTCAAAATATATTTAGATATCGTACCACGATCCTAGAGTTCCTTAAGAAACTCTTGGAAGAGTTTCTACGCAAATTCCTGCATAAATTCTAGGAAGATTCCTGAAGGAAATCCTGAAGCAACTCCTCCAGAAAATTCTCATGGGAAGTCTCTCGCTTCCATTTCAAATGGCTCATGTTGTATTCTCTTGATTTCGCTTAGTTATTGAATTTTTTAAGTTGTTGCTGGATCTAGCATCTATATTGAGTAGAGGTTAATAAAAAACCTTCAATTAGTCTACCCTAGTATTTGGAGGTTAATGAATTGTAATAAATTAATGTAAATCCTCAAAAAAAAAAAAAAATAAATATCCTAGACCGCTGAATATGTTTGTGTATGATAAATCTTAACTTGCAAAAGATCCCTTCCTCTAAAACGGTGGCATATTTTCAATAGCTCCTTCATTTAAATTAAATGATTCATTGAAATATTTTAATTACAGAACTAGGTGCATAGTCCATATGTTTTAAAACATTTCCACCTTGATTTATTTTTTTTTTTTTTTACTTGAAATAAACAGTCGGTAATACCCCATCACATCTACTCACTTGCAATAGTACAGCCTCCCGTCCTTGGCCGTGTGGGCCGTCCAGCCTTCCTTCAAAGTTTCCTGCACCGATTCCAGATACCGGCTGACATCCTGAATCGGCGGCGTAGAGGACGCACTGGACGACGAGGTCAGCGACGAAGGCTGCTGCTGGCTGCTGGCGAGAAGATTCACCGGAAGTTGAACCTGCTGAACTGATGTGGTCGTCGTTGGCGTCGCCGTTGCCGTCGCTGTTGATGGCAGTTGCAGCGAGGGTGGTTGCTGCTGTTGCTGCTGCTGGGATTGCTGGTCAGCACTGAGCGTCGCAGGCTCAGGCTGTAGAAGCATCGTTGCTCACTCAATGGCAACGTGGTGTGAAATCTGCAAACAGGGGAAAACGGAAAGTTGACTGAGATTAGACGACGTTTTTTGTTTGAAAGGAATGTGGAAGAAAAAGGAAGATTTGTCAAGATGTTTTGTTACAAACCAGGGTAGTTCGAATAAGGACGAAATGTGAACAAGAAACTTCCAAATGTAGTGCACAGTGATCGAGAAAGTAATATATAGTAAAATCATATTAGACTACAACATAACGACATTTCTAACTCATGTATCTACTTTCTGACCCACTGTAGAGTGACACAGAGAATCCCCCAATGTACAAACCAAATTATGCAAATTCTCTTACACAGGGCACCGTCGTAGTAGTTTGTAGCCGGAAGAAATATCTTTTGTATCTTTCGCTATTCTTTTTTTTTGTCAGAGCTCTATCGCAGTTCCCAACTGCCCTTGTCCACCGGAGCTGTATTTCCACCGAGCAACGTCTTAGCCTCAGATTCGGTGCCCCATTATTGTGGTGTGCGGTTAAGTATAATCGGATATAAAAGACCAAAAACTGTCTCAAAAACTCTTCTAGCAAATAGCGACCGGCAGTAAGACCGTTCACAGGAACCAGCATGCGGGGAGTCAAAATGTCTTACACTATACACTGAGGACGACAGCCCATAAAGAGGTATGACGCCGCACAGTATCCTTTAACGACCGGCGCTACACCCCCGGGTGTCATCGTCGTTTCCGTTGATGGCCCCATGCCACTGGGGGCATGTTGGACAAGCCCTTTTCTATTTACCTCTGGACTGAAATCTCCTAGTGGACTGTTGTGTCTGCTAGCAAAAGCAAGAGCTCCGACGAAGTGCATAAAAAATTCATTCAGCTGAGCGAAACTTCACAGACATGGTGCACCGCAACAAACTGGGAAAAGATTTCGTGTAGTCTTGGGATTTTTTTGTGTCGGATAGAAAAATAAATTCATTGGCGTTGCTAGAGCGTAAGGAGCTTTAATGTGTAATAAATGAATTTTCTATCACTGCTGATATACCTTGGTACCTTTGAAATTCTAAATTCTCTGAAATTCTCCATACAAATTTTTGAGACATTTTTTAAAATGCGTCCACACAAAATCCTGAAGGATTATAAATATAATCTAGAATACTCAAATGGGCGGAATTTCTGCGAAGCTTTTTGAAAAATTGTTGAAATTTTGAGAAAACCACTGGCGGGGAAAACCATTATAGGAGCTGTGCTGTCATGGTAAAATCAGAACTGTTTACTCACGGTTTCCGAATTTCAGCGCCCCCTATACGGTTACTCCCCCAAGAAAATCCAACATTTCAGTTTTTCTGTGAGAACTTTACTCTAATTTGTATAAGAATTTTTTTAGGGATTTTTTCAAGAATTTCTAGAAACGTTTTTTTTTCAAAATGCCATTCCATGATCATTTTTTTTTTCAAACATTCAGATATTCTTTCAGAAATTTCTATAAGGTTTTCCTTTAAAAATCCAGAAATATTTCCAGAATCTTTTCATAAATTGTTGCCTAAATTTTTGTGGGGATTTTATCGGGGCATTTAACTGTCAATTTCTCTAGAAATTCTCAAGATATTTTTCTGGAAATTCCAGAAGGACCCATCCAGGAGTTTCTCCAATAGTTCCTCCAGGTTATGCTTTGGATTTTTTCAGAGCATTTTTTTTTCATGAAATTCTTCAGATTTTTTTTCCAAAGATTCTCTTAACAATTGCTGCAAAAATAACTCCAGAATCTATTCATTAGCATTTTTCAAAAATTTTTTATGAGTACTGCAGTTTCCTCCAGGAATTACAAGGGATAGACAAAACGATCGGGACAGGCAAAAATTTCACTTTTCAAAAATGGTGAAAGAGCTGTAACTTTTTGAAAAGTGCATGGAAAATTTCAAATTTTTCTGGAAGTTTTTCAACTAGTTGTGCATCATTCGATCACGATCAATTTTCTGACTATACATGTCAATGGTTGCTCCTCCGTGATTGATCTGAACTGGTACCAGTTGCACTGTGATCCAACTGAATAAGGGGCTGGGACTTTCCACTTATTCTCAAAGTGCAATTTTAGCAGCTCATGCATATTTGATCAATAACGGCGCCGGCCAAGTCCTTATAGTCAGCTGGGAAGGGAAAGGAATGTTAGAGTGTACTGGTTGTTGCTACTAGAGACCGAGAGCACTCTGCGTCCCCACAACGCAGCACGGACTGGGGTATTTGTTAGACGGAAAGGATGGGAGATCTGGGAGTCACCGTTGGGTCGGTGATGCGATCCATTGATATGGTTATTTATAGTATTCGTGATAGATTGTGTGGTGAATAAAGTGAGTAAGGTCAAGCGGCACAGTACGCTTTGGTTGCATAACTTATAGGCGTTATATACACTGTGCTGTGAGTGGAAGTTGGAAGGGAGGGAAACGACTTTTTTCAATTCGTTTCTGGCTCTAGCGATGGCTATGAACATATGAATAATTGAATCATTGAATATACATGAGTTGTATATGTAGAGAAGAGAGAGCGAGAGAAAGTGGATAGAAAGATACAAAGTAGGATGAAAAGGACGGGCCAGGGATTGAACCCATGACCTTCTGCATACGAATCAGAAGCGGTAGCCACTAGACCACCAAGCCCGTCTTTCTTCAACTAGTTGTGCATCATTGGTCAAAATTTGGGAAAGATCGGGCCATTCTACATGAAGTTAGAAAGATTCTAGAAAAAGTCATAATTATCCGATAGCCCATTTTGAACAGTTATATCTCCGGATTCAATAAACCGAATGTAATGAAATTTGGAACGTTTGTGACTCATATAATGAGCTTTCAAAAAAAAGTTGACTAAACTTGAAATCTATATAAAAAAAATGGAATGGTGTTTGTACGTCACGAATAGGCTCGGGAACGGGTCAACAGATCGACATGATTAGTAAATGTGCCTGGGAAGGCAAGAATAACGGGAAAATCAGAATTTCCATTTTGAGGGGCATTTCTTCATGGAACTGGATGTCAAAAAACAGAGTAGACAGGCAGTACGACGTTTGCCGGGACTTCTAATTATAAATAAGAAAAAAAGTAACAGCGATTTCATTTGTTTCATGATTTTTATAGAAAATTGGTCTAATTTCAATATGCTTCCCATTTCTTTTTTAATTTATGGCGGGGCATTTTTTTACTTTCTGTCAAAACATTTTTATCTTGAAGTCAATTAGAGGGAATTCAAATAAACTATAATTACCATCTCGAATTTTGAAGATATGTTGAAATTTTCGATAATTTGGGGTTACATCAGAAAAATAACCTAATCGCTAAAAATTGTCTTCCAAGTTAACAATTTTAGGTTATGTCAAAAGTTTTTGAAATCTAATTATATAAGTCATAAACGCTCAGAATTTCATTGCTTTTGGTTCATTGAATCCGGAGATATAACAATTCCAATTTGGCTATCGGATAATTATGACTTTTTCTAGAATCGTTTCAACTTCATGTAGAATAGCCCGATCTTTCCCAAATTTTGACCATTGATACACAACTAGTTGATTAACTTCTAGTAATAAATTTAGATTTTTTAATGCATTTTTCAAAAAGTTATTACGTTTCCACCATTTTTTGAAAAGTGAAATTTTACCTGTCCCGATTATTTTGTCTATCCCCTGTATTTCAAATATTCCTTAAAAAATGATTGTTTTTTCAGAATTTCCTTAGGAAATTCCTTGAAATTGTTTTTTTTTGAGATTTTTTTTTCAGAAGTTTCAGCAAAAGTTCTGCCAGGGATTTCTTCAGAAAATGCTCCAGAGATCCGTCATAAATTTGTTGAGGGATTTTCCTGAATCCATCCAGAAATGATGCAACCCTTACTTTTTCAGCGAATCAGAAGGTATCTTAAAGTGTATTCACGTACTTTCCTAGGTATAATTTTAGGCATTCTTGCTAGAATTGATCAGGAATTCTTAAAAAAATGTCATAATTTCTTCTCGGAGTTTTCAAATATATTTCCAGGAGTTTTCAAGGATTTTGTTAAACAAACTACTAGGTATTTTTTTAAAAGAATTCTTCTCTAATTTAAGAATAACTTCTGAAAATTTTCAGGAGTAATATCTGAACAATTTCTGCTGGGATCTATAAAGGCATCTCAGGTTTTATATCTGATAGAACTGCATGAGCATTAAAAAAAAACTTTCTGGTACTTCTTCAGGAATCACAGAAGGAATTTCTCAAAGAATTCTTGGACAACCCCTGGGAATAATTTCCGAGGCAATCCCTGTAGGATTTGAGAAGAATTTCTGGATCATTCCTTGAAAAATCATTTAAAGAAATCCCTAAAATTTCCAAAAAATCTCTGGAGAGACATATATTATCTCTAAGGAATTTCGGAAGAAATTCCTATTGAAATTTTGTTGAAGATACCCTGAGGAAATTTCTGAAAGAAATTTTGAAGAGATGAATCAGCCTCGGGCTGAAAATCTCTCTAATAAAGATACCCAACCTAAATGAATTTGCAGTAAAATCTCTCTAGAAATTGTAGGAAGTACTTTAATCTGAATCTCTGTCGAAATCTCAGAAGAAATTCAAGGAAAACTCTTGAATGAATCCTAGGAAAATTTTCTAAAGAGCTTCCTGGATAATGGAGATGAGATTTAAGAAAAAAGTTCTGGAGAAATTCTTTAAGGTGAATATATGACGAAGCCACACCTCGAATTTTCAAGAGCACAAATCTAAAGAACCGAATGTCGGTTTGCGCTGAAAAGTTGATCGATTGGTCATCACCAGCGGGTAACCAATCGATCAACTTTTCAACTCAAACCGACATTCGGTTCTTCAGATTTGTGCTCTTGAAAATTCGAGGTGTGGCTTCGTCATATATTCACCTTAACCAAACTTTGTAAGATTTTCTGAAAGTATTGCTGAAGAAATCTGTGGATGGATTTCTGAACAAAAAAAATCCTGTAATAAATAAGCTTTGGCAATCATACCTAGAAAAAAACTCTTGAGAAATTTCTTGAGGAACTTTCATAGAAATTCCTACAAAATAATTAATATTTATATTTTTGTAAGGAACTCTTGGAGAAATTTCCGATGAATCCCTGGAAGAATTTCTAGAAATAAAAATTGCCGTAGGAGTTTCTGAAACAAACAAACCAATATAGGTACAACGAATTCCTGGAATAGTTTCAGGAGAAATCTATTTATCAGTTTTTTTTAAAGGCACTACAACGTCTTCAGCCAGAGGCTGCTCAGACTGAACATTCCTAACACGAGACAACGAACAACACACATAACACCCAGTGGCCCAATGGAGAATTTTCCGTTTAACGAAAAAATTTACCCGACTGGAGCGGGAATCGAACCCGCACTCCGAGGCTTACGAAATGCCTAGACGATTGACGCCGCTAATCGAACGGCCACGAAGCCCATGGATGAAATTCATAGAAGTTTCCTTCGATACGGAATCCTAGGACAAATTTATGTAAGAATCTCATAAGGGATTTCTGAAGGAATCTCCAAGGAAGTTTCGAAAAGAACAAGAATTGTTGAATAAGTCTGTGGGAGATGAAAAAAATGCTTGAAGAAATTTCTGAAAGCACCTTTGATTTTCTTACAATATCGCTGAAAGCATTTCTGATGGAATCCATGGATAATTTCCTGAAATAGTTTACGAACAGATTCCTAAACAAAATCTTTGAAGGATTTTATACGGGAACCCTTGAAAGATTTCTTGAAGGTTTTTTTGTAGAACTTTCTGGAGGATCCTCTAACGATCCATGAAAGGTGTTCTAAAGAACTGGAACCGTGGAAGCTTTTCCAAAATATCTGCAGGAATCTTGGCAAAGTTTTATAAAAAAAAGTTTCCTAGAATAAAAAAGTCCTAGATTAATTCCTGAAGTTCTAAAGGAAACTTAGGAAAAACTAAATAATAGTCCAATATTAATATAGAAACATTCTTAAAGTTTTCTTAGAGAACTCTACGAAGGCATTCATGGCAGAATTTCCAATATCATAAAAGAGACATTTCCAAATGAATCTTCACTTTGTCTTCATCTATATTTTGAAGTGGTCTTCTCATATTCATCAGAGAAATGTGGCTCAAACCAAAATACATAGTTTTTTTTGCTAAGGTTTTCAAGCATACATAGTTTGGATGTACACAACAAAATTCGATCCAGGATTTCAACAAAATATTTTACCGAAAAGAAATCAGTAAACACAGATATTGCTGAAAACCCAGCGGTTTGGGCTTATTTACTAAAAACCAGTAGCTGGGTTTTCTGAAATTTCTATTTTTTTTTTAATTGACCTCGCCATCATTTTGAGAATTACTTCAGCAATGCCTTCAGTATTTGATTCAGCAATGGTTTTGGGAATTCCCTAGCAAATCTGTTAGGAAATTTTTTCGTCAATTTCTCTGGAATTCCTTAAGCAATTATTGCCATGTAGAAGAAATTTACAATTTTTTTTTGAGAAACTTTTCTGAAATTATTATGTACTCTTTAAACACTTCGTTGTGAATTCTATAGTTATGCGTTTAGATTTTTTTTTTTTGCGGAATTATCTTTGAGAATGTCCATGGAAATTCCTTTCGAATTTGCTTCAAAACTTTTGAATTTAGGAGATTTAATCGATAACACCTTTGTAAAATTTTTAGAAAAACATATGTTTGAGTTTTTTTTTATCTTTGTGAAATTCTTTGTCAATCTTTTTAGAATTCCTTTGACGATTCCTACAGAAATAGATTTAAAAATACATCAGCCAATTTCTTTGAAAATTCTTTCAGGAACGCCTTCAGTAATTCTTGGCATTTTCTATGGAAATTTTTTTTTTTTTAATTACTTTTTAATTCCTCTAGTGGAAGCGAACTTGGTGTGACGCTTGAAGTTCGTGAATATCACGCCGAGGACATGGGATGACATCCAACTCCCGACAAACTCATAAAATGTAAGCTCTTCCTTCGGAAGGATAGTACAGCGTGGGCCCCAAGATGTAATAGCTTTGAGCTACAGATCTCGTTAATACGGATATAAAAAAATGCTCCAGCAATTATTATGGGAATCTTTTACGAAATTCCTTCAGTGTATCTATGAAACATCCTTAAGAAATTTCTTTGTGAATGCCTGCAAAAATAACTTCGACACATAAGATTTTCATTATTTCTTTTCTTTAGAAATATCTACAATAATTTCTTCCGCGACTTCTATAGATTTCCCAATTTCGTTGGGAATTTCTCGTTCGGCTTTTCTTTTGGGAAACGCAATTCTCATTGAGAGAAATGTGAAGAAATAAAAATTTCTGAATTTCCAAAGGAATTGTATGAGGAATAATCAAAGGAATGACCAAATGAATTGATACAGCAACTCTCAAGGAATATTGTAAAATAATTGTAGAGGAGTTATTCACGCATACCAGGAACCTAAATATTATTGAACTTGCATGAACCTAAAATCTTTTTTCATAGGGTTCCAACTTATGATCTAACCTTTCAGAAAAGCCTTAGTTCAAAATATTCTATCGGTAAAAACTCGATGGTCTCTTCTTAGTTTTCTAAACATTATATTTACTCGTCATTTATCCGGTATCTGTGTTATACGATCAGCCCAAGGGGGTCTGCCGTGGCTAATTAGTTCATTTTTTCTATTTTGTGAGCTTCGTGATCATGCGGTTAGTGGTGGTAAACGTTTAACCGTATATATGTAGTAAGTCATGGAGTGAGACTCGGAAAAACAACTTTTCGTGAAACGAAAAATTCCTAACTAGCTTCAGTGTGTTGTCGGTTATATGATGCTAATAATATTCAGTCTGTACAGCGTGTGGCTGAAGACGGTTTGAATTGCCATATTTGTTTAATATTTTATGTAACATGGATATTAGCCGGTACGATTTTCACACCAGCCATCTTCTTTACCCCTACCGCAATATCTCAGCTTTTTCCATCAGACTTTATTTACGTGGTTAGCTTAAGTTATGCCATCGTCCTGCTAACAATTGGGTGGAAAACAACTAAGAAGCATAAACAAGGACAGCAATGTGTGTGTGGTGAAGCACAGAGTATACCAGAAGACGAGGCACGCTATTTAGCTGTGTAAACTTTAATTTTGGACGTCAACTTGTGACGTCATCCTTTTACTTGGATGAAATTGATGAGGAGCAATCGATCGTTCAAAAAGTCATTTTTGAACATATCGTCGGTTTCCTGCAATAGGGTCACAACTCAAAATTTGTCATTTTTGAGATTTTGAAGGCAAATGATGAAAAACTATGTAAACTTTCATCTCACAAAGACCCGTTCCGAAATTCGTTGAGAAACGCGAGATTTTCTCATTTTTACCAATTTTCCGCAATAAAGGCACAACTCAAAATCAGTCAACTTTTTCAATAGTAGTTGAAAAATAGTAATCGAAAATTCATGAAACAGATAGTCCTTCAGTCCCTTCCCATGATACAACACTCAAAATTCGTTTACTTTTGTCGAATAATGAGAGAAATAAGTGAACTTGTAGGAGGTGCTTCAAGATTGCCAATTTTCAAACACTAATTCTGAAAATTCACATTTTTTGAGTTGTGCCTCTATTGCAGGAAACCGACGATATTATATTCAAAAACCCGTATTTTAGTGAAAAATTGAAGTTGCTTTATGAAAATTTCACTGCAACGTAAGAAAATATAGGAAATGATTTGGTCGAAATTTGAATACTTGTAATCCAGTGATTTGGACCACAACCATCATCAAAGTTGAAGTACTTATTTGGATGCCCACAGTTTTCACTCTGTATTGACCATAATGAAGCACCGGTGCAGCAAAAAAATAGAAACTGAGTATTGTACTTAGTATTGTATGACGCGTTTACTTAAATTTCCGTATATTAATTATTTATAATATGACATCCCACTCGTAACACATAGTGTGTTACGTGTAATCCGTTACAAACATATGTCAATGAATAGACATGAACCTAAACTCTTATTTTCAGCATTGCACACCGTCTTCTGCCAGACGCTCAACAGACTGAATACCACCATATAACTACCATATAACGGACAACACACAGAAGCTAGTTAGAAATGTTTCGTTTCACGAAAAGTTTCTTCAGAGTCTTACTCCATGACTTACGACATATACACCTAAACGTTTAACTCCACTAACCGCAAGACCACGAAGCCCACAAAATAAAAATAATAATCTAATTAACCACGGCAGACCCCCTTGGGTTGATCATATAACACAGATGCCGGAGAAATGACAAGTGAATATAATGTTTATAAAACTAAGAAGAGATCATCGGGTATGTCACGCACGATGCCTTGTTGTTTGCAGTTTGGGATGATCAACAAAATTATGCTCTGAATATACCTCATTTGACAGAAAATCTTTAAACTTGGTTTATTTCAATTTTCACCGATAGAATATTTTGAACAAAGGCTTTTCTGAAGGATTAGACCATAAGCAGAAACCCTATAAAAAAAGATTTTAGGTTCATGCAAGTTCGATAATATTTAGGTTCCTGGTATGCGAAGATGGTAGACATGATTCCTAGTTAATTTGCCATAGAAGCAACATATAAAGTTTTCTAAGAAAATATAATAATAATTACCGAAAGATGTAAAAACAATCGATAGATATTTATAAACAAGTTGCCGTGGAACTTTATAAATTTTATATGAACTGTGGAACTGTATTAATTTTATATGAGGAGTTGTAGAAGGAACTGCTGAAGCAGTTTTCGGAGGAATGAATATAACGGGTGGCCACTAAATAACGGGAATGCTTTGCAAGTGCTCTTAAAAATATATGATCTTTAAAAATGGCAATCTGAATTTAACTATCATAAAGGTTTAACAATGTACGTCCATGGAAAATATAAAATTTAAGAAAGTTGAACGTAGTAATTTGTACAGTATTTTTTTGCAGTGATGTTGGAGCAACTGCTTTGTACGACTTTTCAGAGTTTACTTTCACGCATTTTCTGCGTCTGTGAAATCGTTGGTCAAAATAAATGGTTTCTCAGGTACCTTTAGCATCTACACACTCAAACAGTAATAAGAAAAAATGGGGATACTGACTTGTTTTTTTTGCTTTGGTTGTAGCCTTTTCCCGTAAATGACATTTATAGAAATTTCCAAAAAATGTTATTTTTCTGTATCACCAAAACGTGTCGATGTAATTTGTGCACTGCGGTTCATTGTTGAATTTTTTTTGTGGCATTTTTTTTTATAACGAACCATTTACATGTTGTTCAATGTGTAAATGTGAATTGATGTAAATATTTGTTATTTAACAAGGCATTCTATTGATTTATCCAGCCCTTGTCACAAAAGAAGATTTTATTATGTGAAATGATATCATGCTTATTGGTTTTGCTAGTTTTCCTCTATTTCCTTCAGGATCTGTTTCTTGGGATGCCGAAATGTGGAATTCATTCAAAACCGGGTGGGTTCTAGTTTTATAATGGTTTACAATTAACTTTTTTTTACTGTTGTTTTGAGCAATCAGTAGAGCCGTCCAAGGCGTTTTGGTAGTGCTTCCTGTTTCAATGTCGTTTTCTGCAGAACAGAATAAGTTGACACAAAATAAAAAATACGCTGACTTTGTGGATAGATAGACGATGGTTTTGTCTAAAAAATGTTTACTCTATGGACGCTTCTATTGTTTTTAATCAGCTGCTAAAAGCATTCCCGTTATTTAGTGGCCACCCGTTAAATACTAAAAAAAACAAAGCATTACAGAAGTAATCTCAATAAAATCGCCAAGAAAATTCTTAATGGCGTTACGGAAGGAATTCTCAAAGCAATTTGCACATGGTTTTACAATGGAATGACTTAGAAAACCATCAAAGACATATCCGATGATCATTTGATTTTTTGTGAAATTTTATTCATTTGCTAGTTTTTACACAAACATTTTCAAAATAAAGAAAATTCTGAATAATTTTCAAAATCTCACTTATTTGATAAAGGAATTTTCTAAGTAATCGCCGAAGTAATATCCAAACTAATTACCAATGAATTTCCCAAGGAATTATACCAAACAGTTCCAAAAAAAAAACCCAAAAAGTTTTTAACTGTCTTTCTTGAAAATTCTCAATGAAATTAAAGAACAAATTTTCAATGTACTACAGGAGAAATTCACAAAACAATTTAAACAAAAGTCGCCGAAGGAATCTTCAAAGGAATTGTTAAGCGATTTTTTTATCGGAATACCCGAAGCAATTCGTAAACAAATTCCTGATAAAATGTCCAAATCTATTAATGGAGGAATGAAAAGAATTTCTCGAAAAAAAAATCATAAGAATTAACAATGTAAAAAATAATCTCAGAACAAATTATGTATTCTAGTGTTTTTATTTTCATTTTTTTACGCGCACGCATCAATCGTGTAGAAACAAAATTTTGTGTATTGATATTACAAATGAGGGGGTTGGAAGCTTGTTGTTGGAAGCTTGGAAGCTTGGAAGTTGTAGGGATGTAAGTGACAGAAACCCATTTTCGAGAAAATGAGGTTTAAAGTTATTGACCGATTTTTCATCCCATACAAAATGTATGAAGCTTCAAAACCACCGCAATTTTCTTCGATTTTTTTTTCTTAATTTTTCCGTTCGGCATCACAAAAACAGAATGCTTTCAGATAACATTACACTTATTTCAAGAATCCCTTAAAGAACTGTGTCGATTTTTTCAGAATATTATAAGGAATGTCGCCATAAATTCCACTTGAGCCTAACCATCGTTGCCAGTACAGAAATCCTAAAAATTATTCCAAGAATATCATCGATATTATTTGCACTAATTCATCCAGATGAAACTGGAAACTTATGTACGATTTCGTTTAAGTTAAGTGCACTTGAATTTTATAATTAGTTCAAGGCCGATGTTAATATTATTTTTCTTTTAAATCCTAGACCTCTCATCGGGTACGAGGGAGGGGAAAAAATAAATGAGGAACAAATAAATAAAAAAGAAAAAAAAAACTTGAAAAATTGAAAATTATACCCATTATTGAAAGAATATTTTCAAATATTGAAAAAATATTTTCAATTATTGAAAAGTTGCTGCTTGCAAACATTGTTTCTATTGAAAATCGAGTCATGGGTCGCCATGTTTGTTTTTCGATTCTGTCACATTCACCCGAAACACCATTCGCCCGAAAGTCATCCGCCATTTCCAGTTGTGAGAAATTAGCCTAAGTTAAAATTCACGAATAAAAAAAAATCCGCCGATTCCATGCAATTTCTTAGAACAAGTTTTTTTTCTGGTTTGTTACGATGAAAGTTTTAAGACACAAGCATGGTGTACTAAGTATCCGATCAATCGCCAGAACAGCCAATGATAATCATATTATCTTAGTTTTTTGGAGAGCTATTGGTAGCAATAGTGTAGGGACTTGGAAGACTAGAGGATACAAAATTCGGTTTTCGTATCAGTTAACACATTGGATGTGATCTGATTGATGGTCAACTAATAACTAAAATTTATTTACAACAGTTCAGGTCAATTCAACAAGTGTTGTGATAAGGCAAATAACGATGTTCATCGGTGTGAGAACGCGAAGTTCTTGTTATAGTAGTGGTAGATCGCCAGCACGATGGTCGAGTCCACCACAGTTTGTAAGAATGGCCTATGTTTTGAAGAAGGCCTAATTGCTTTTGAAAGTATCACATTATAGATCATTTATGGTTATAGCATTGTTGATCGAAAGGATAAGGACAAAACTTCAGCACGGAGTAGTCAACACTTTTAAGTTAATACTGTTCACGACTAATCTACTCGAAACAATTAAGTTTCGTTAAAATAAACAATAATTGATAAAAATTAAAACGTGTGAGCTAACGGATGCAGCAAAAAATGTCAAAATCGCGAGAATTCAGCATTTTTATTTGAACAACCTGTTCTTTTGAAACCATTTTGGAATCCAGAAAATGTAAGAATATAAAATGCCAAGGTTCCCTGTTAACTTAAAAAAAAAACAGCCGATGATAGAAAGAAGGGCAAATTTCTAGTAAACAATTACTCCAAATTGAATTTAATTTCATTGAAGGTGAAACTAGAAAGAAAGCCTATTAACAAAAGAAGGGACAATTCCAATAATGTTTCCACAGCTGTATTGCCGAAAATGTTTGTAACAGTATATGTCTTAAATCAAACTGTGTTCAAAGAAAGCAAAACCCTCTGACTAAAATGGTTGCAGTTACTTTTAGTTGATAATGGCGTTCAACCATACGTGTGGACGACGCCTAAATTGATTTTAGAAAAGTGTTTTCAAGATTCGTATGGTTTTCGGGCGAATGACTTTCGGGCGTTTGTTACCACCGGGCGTTTGTCATTCGGGCATGTGGAATTCGGGCAAATGTGACAGAGCCTTGTTTTTCGCCCCTGCATTATTTTGGGATTTTTGAAGAGGAAGGGTTGACATAAAACAAATTAAATATTTGCATCAGCCTAAATTTAAAATTTATTTGTATTTTTTTTTTACTCAAGTATTCGTTCCGAGACTCGCTCAGAAAATTCTTCTTAAAATCCTCAAGTTTGTTCACGAAGTTTTCCAGGAAATTTCTTCAGGTATTTATCCTACAGTTCCTTGGATAATTTTTCTTACAATCTCTTCTGTGAGTCCTCCAGGAGATCTTTCTTAGATAGGGTAAGTGTGCCGATCGTTGTGGTAAAAAGGTAAATTAATTCAAAAAAATATGATCGTATCATCTAATGAACGGTTTCAAAACGTTGATCGGTAGTTTTCTAATCCAAATATGAAAACTATCGTTTCTCTCTGTTTTCGATCAATAATCGCATACCACAACAATAGGTACACTGTTCCTATTATGGAGGTAAAATTTAATTTTGGTTCCTAATATTGCGGTATCCCATTGAAATCATATGGGATACCACAACATTAGGAACACTACCGCAACAATAAAAACACAGCAGCAGAAATATTAAGGAAAATATTTTTTTAAACTAGGTTTTTGGGCAAAACGTAAGCGCACAAAAAGTGCAATCTTATAAATTAAGCATAATACATCTATTAAAAATGCCTTTTGGTAACATTTCAGTCGAAAAAGTGCTCAAATGCCACTACCGCAACATTAGGTACTACCACAACGAAGGGAACAATTACCCTACTACATAGATTTTTTCTGGATTTCTCCCGGATTTTCTTCCAGTATTCCTCCAGCAATTCATTCTATTTCTTTTTTTAGAAATTTCTTGAGGAGTCCTGTCAGAAATTCATCAATGAGTTCTATATAGAACTGCTTGTTGGATTTTTTCAAGGAATTTGTTTTGAGATTTCATCAGGTATTTCTGCTGCGACCCCTTGAGAAGTTCGCTCTCCAAATCATCAAATCGTTTTTTATGGGAATATCCAGAAAGAAAAGCATCAGGAAATCTTGGTAAAGCCCAGAAAGAAAATTTTGAGAAGTCTCAAGAAGTCCTTTTTGAAGCATCTCATATTGAATACCTGGAGGAATACCAAAAACAATGCATTGATAAACCCCATATTCTGAAGAAATACCTGAAGTTATTTCTGAGATATTGTGAAGATATTTCCTTATGAACTCTCCCCAGTAATTTCAACTTCGATTCCTCCAGAAAATCTTTTTGAGGTTCCTCAAAGATTTCTTACTGGAGTTTCTCCTGGACATTCTTGTTAATGGAGTTTCTCGGGTTTTTCGTTGCTGATGTTCCTAATGATTGCTTCAGGAATCATCTAGAATTCCTTTGAAAGTTTTTTTTTCGAGACTCTAGAATGAACTCCAGAAGAAACCCTAGAAGGAACTCGGCACCCCTTATTTGAATAAACTTTTTCTGAAATTCTTGCAAAAACTTCAGTCGAAATTCCAGTACGACTAGCAAAATGAACATCTGAAGCAATTCTAGATATATTTTTCAATTGTCAATTTATACTTTTATTATTGACACAAAAACTTTTCAAGCCGGGAAAAAAATAATCTCATGCATTTTTATTTTGGCGGTGGGTATTATTACACAGAAAGGAGTTCTGAAAACTACACTTGACGTAAATATTAGAACGAAATTTCCATTTCAGCGAACTCGATGTCACAATTTTGAACTGTGTACATTTCAAAAGGCTGAATGCACATCAAGCTGAACTCGAAAGGCTAAAACAATGGAATCGCAACATAAAGCTAAACTCACAAAAGGTTTAAAATTCAAAAATATGTATTACCTTGAGTACAACTGACTGCTTTTGTATTGAAAAGCCGTATTTTTATCAGAGTCGTAACTTGGTCGTCAAATGTTCTAATTGTTCCTCATGAACTTCAATGGAAGGGATGTTCCAGAAATATTTCCAAATTTTTTTTTAATTTTTGTGGCGATTTTTTTAACCCTCTTTTTTTGAGTAAAAAAAAAGCCGAAAAAGGCAAAAATCCCTTCAATTAATAACTGTGGAAGTGCTCAAAGAACACTTAGTTGAAGCGAGGCAGTCCAAGTCTCAATGGGGACGTAGAGCCATAAAGAAAAAAGAAGACGTTACGCTAAGAAGAAGAGTAAGAGATATGTCAGGAGGATTCTTAATAAAATAGATATCAGGAGTTTTGTAATAAATTTGTAACAATTCCAAGAGAACCCATCCATGAATTTTATCAAAGGATTCTTTATGCACTTTCTTTATGAATTGTTTTGAAAATTTGTAAGCAAATATGCAAGGGTATTGGGTAATTCCTTGACCAAATAAAATTAATAATGTAAAATACGAAGCATTGGAAAATTACGTAACATCCCCGGATAACATTTTATTTGGAACCCTGGGACTACCCATGCTGCACACAAATAGCTCAAACCAAAACGGTGGGGGGGGGGTTAAATTCATTTTTCCTGTTTCGACCCCGGATGGAATGGTGCAACAGAAAAAAATAAAGAAATGAACGGAAATTTTCCATCGCTGTGAAGCAATCCGATTGGGAAATTTCTGCATCCTCCTCGTGTGATTCCAACAATTCCAAGAGGCCCGACCGACCGTCGAGACAACCAACTCAAGAACCAGCCAATGGCACTGGTGCCGGTCGGCCGGGAGAGGACCTCTGCATTACTGTTGCAATCAGATTCGTTTTCCGTTTCTTGGAATGTTTCAGGGGAGGTTGGAGAAAAATGCGCTCTTAATGTGATGATTTTTTTGAACCACTGACTACCCAAAATATGAATGTCAAATGTGTTATGCAGAGATTTCTGCATTTTCTTATTTCTTTTTTATTTTTTTTTTTGTTTTTTTTTTTCCTTGCAGAAGTTTCAAATAAATTCCTGAAGAAAATTCATCCAAAATTTCAGGAGGAATTTTAAGACAAATAACTCCGAATTACTGGATAGACCGTTAGAAAAACACATAAGAAAATACTTAAAAACGCCTGAGGTAATCCCTCGAAATAATCCTTTATGGAATTTTAATAAATACTAAAAAAAATTTAAAAATCTTCGAAATACTTTTGAATAATATTTAACTGGAAACTAATTTAAATCGTTATCCTACCACTTCTTAGTCCAAACTCCCCTCCGATTGCACTTCATGCATCTGGTGGTGGATCGTGTCCTCGTGGTCGATATCGACGTGGTCGGAACAATTTGTCATTGCGGTTGGGCTGGGATTTGATTTCCGTGTTCCATCCTGGGGACAGAGAGAGAGAGAGAAGCTACACGACCGTCCCAGCGGTGCAGTCAGAGTAGCAGCAGCAGCAGCAGTATATTGGGTGATTGCGATGGTGATGGGAAAGTAGTTATGCACGTTCTCTTGCAGTCAGTGCAGTGTGGTGCAAGTGCAATTGTAGAAATCGGGGAAAAAAGCCGGATTGACAACGACGGTGATGACAAAGTTCGATTTTCTCCCGAAGTCTCCCGGGAGGAACAGACAGGACGCAGAATGGAAAACTCAATTTTGCGTCGGAGGTGGATCATTTTTTTATCGAGTTCAAGATTAATGCTTCGAGTGTGATGCCTATGCATAAGTTTGAATTATGAAGAGTTCAAGGTCCAACAGATGCTTCTGAACAACCCTTCGTTAGCATGCCTAATCGAGAAACTTTTTTCTATCTTCATTATCGCGATTTTTTATTCGAGGCTAGTTCATCTGGAGACTCACGATTATACTTCCATTCCGCAGGAAGAACCCACATGTTGTGAGTTACACAGTAATAAAGAATTCCTTCAGGATTGCTGTTGCAAGAATTCATTCAGAAATGTCTCCTTTCACGAATGTTCGTACACTACTCCATTCAAATATTGTATAAGAAATTCCTCTGCGAATTCCTCCAGATGCATCTCAAGCAGTTCTTTCAAAAATTCATTTTAATAATTCTCCTGACAACCATCTGAAATTTATTTTGAAATTCCTTGCAACATTTTTTGAGAGATTCTTTCGGAAATTCCCCTACGGATTTCTCCAAAAAAAATTCGCAAGAATTTTTTCTTTGACATTATTTCCGAAGTTCCTCCAGAAGATTCTCATGATTTTTTTCTAAGAAGCCATCTAAGGGAGTATTTTTTTCAACTATTCTCCCAGACATTCATCCAGGAAATTTCGCAGAGATAAATTCAGAAACTGCTTCAGGATTTTTTGTCTAGAAAATGTTCAAAAGTGTCTTCTATGAATATTCAAAGATATCTCCAGGTGTTTTTAAGCGATTCTTTTAGACAATTTTCCAGGGATTCATTTAGACATTTCTTAAAGAATTCGTCCAGTGATTTTTTTTGTGCAATTTCCAGAAGAAATTCTGAAAAAATATTCCTGCAAAAATGTCTGAAGCATTTCCTGCTGGAGTCTCTGAAACAATCTCAGGATATATATCTGATGGAACCGCAGCAGCAATATCTAAAATAAATCCTTGAAGGGATTTCTGCAGGAATCCCTTAAGGAATTTCTCATGAAATTCCTAGAGAATTTTCTAAAGAAATCATCGGAAGAATTTTCAAAGGAATACCTGTAGAGAAAATTTTAAAGGAATTTATGAAAAACTCCATGAAGGAAGAAAAAATCTCTGCTTCTTCAAAGTTGTCAAAGCTGTTGAAAGTTTGTTCAAGGCTGACATTCCTAAAGAAATCTCCAAAATTCTGAAGAAATTTTTGGATGTATTTTTTTAAGGACCCTTGAAGAAATTTGAGAAGCAATTCGACCAGGAACTTCTGAAAGAACCCATGAAGGAATCTCTGAAGAATCACTGTAGAAATCTCAGTAAGTAATATTGCATGAATGTCCAGAGGAATATCTACCAGGGATATTCTTGGAGGCATTCCAGGAGGAATTTCCAAAGAACTTCCTGGAGAAACCCCCCGGAAAACCCTTGCTGGGATTCTTTGAAGAGTATATTGATATTTTTTTTTGAGAAAATTCCTGTAGAAATCCTCAAATGAATATTTTTAAGGGGTTTCTGAAAATATTCCTGGAGCAATCTGTAAGCATATTTCTAAAGAAATTCCTTAAGAAATTCCTGGAGAAACGCCCAGATGAGCTTCTGTAAAGGTCCCAAGAGAACATTCTCTAAATAGTTCTTCTTAATAGAAATCCTGAACAAACCTCATGAACTTTTGCAGAAATCTCTGGAGAATCAGAATCACTGAAAGTAATAATGCAAGAATAAATATTTAAATATTTAAATAAAAATCGAAAGAAATCCCTGTCGAAAATTTAGAACAGATCCCTGAAGATATTTCCGAAGAATTTCCTTAACGATTTCCTAGTAAAATGTCGAAAACAATTCCTGATGGAGTTTAGAAAGGAACCCATGGAAATCTACCTTCAATGTTTTTGGAGAAATTCTTGAGGGAATATCTGAAGGAACCATTGGAAAAAAATTCCTAAAGAATCTCTGGAAGGGGCCGTTCATATACCACATGGACCACATTCCTTCTACCCTTCCCTAATGTCCCACGGTGTCAAAATTTTGATTATTATCGAACTTTCATGTACCTCGGATTTTTCTTCGTAGATTGTTAGAATTTCGGCTATAATGTATAAATGCAAAATTTGAAAATATTCTATCGGGGACAATTTGAGTTAGATGAGTTTTTGGCTATTTTCCATACTAAAAATCAATAATTACTTTTTTAGCCCAAAAACGTCCCATACAAAATGTATGGAAAAATTTTCGCCGATGAAATATTTTCTAGTTTTCCGATAGCCCAAATACTAATCATTTTCGAAGAAAAATCCGAGGTACATGAATGTTCGATAATAATCGAAATTTTGACACCGTGTGTCCACGGTGATATAAGAAAAAATATGTATTTTGAAAACATAAGGATAAGTCGATTAAAAAGTTGTTTTAGATTTTTTTTTTCTTTGGATAAAATATCTTAAATATAATTCATAACTCTATCGATTTAAAATTTTCTTAAGCTTTTCAATAGATCCAGTTTTCATTTTATTTCTATTTCTAATAGAATTCCAAGAAAAAAATCTGCAGGAATCTTTTGATGAATTTCTGAAATACATGGAAGATTTCTGAAGGAAATCTGAACTTTTGATTTTCAAGGAATCCATGGATGATTTACTGAAAGAGTTCTTCAAAATTCTGAAAATATTATTGGAGTTATTTCTAAGGAAACATATGGACGCTTTTTTAAAGGTATTCTCGTAGAAATTTCGGAAAAAATCCATAAGAGGAAGGATATTCAGATGAAAATTTCAGAGGAATTTTTGAAACAATCCATGAAAGATCATAAAGAATTTGCAAAAGAAACCCTTTTTGAAAAGAGGTTTTCTAAAAGAATTCTTATATTTTCATCCGACATTTCGGACACATTTATTGTGCCTTCTTCTTAGGAATCCAGTGGACAACAAATTATGTGTTATGTATTATGTTCTGTGTGTGTTATGTTACTGTATACTTACTAACAAATCCCCGTTTTATCGTAAGGGGCTGCAACATAGGGCACCTTTTTCAACTTATGTTCCGACAACTACAGAAGAAGAGAACTGGCATTCACAGGAGCACTCGTTTCGCAGGAGGTATTCTTATCGGCGCGAAGCAGACTGCACCTCATTTCTGCGAGCCGGATCGATTTCCGAAAATCAGCGAACGGCTTGAACGAAGTGGGCGAAGTAAGTATCGGAATCGAAAAGAATACATCCTGCGAAACGAGTGCTCCTGTGAATGCCAGTTCTCTTCTTCTGTAGTTGTCGGAACATAAGTTGACAAAGATGCCCTATGTTGCAGGCCCTTAACGATAAAACGGGGCTTTGTTAGGGTCTGTGTCAATTTGCGAATTAAAATTAATTTTCACTTAAACTTGACAGTTCGATAATTATTTCCTTAGGAGAACTGTCAAGTTTAAGTGTTGAACTGTCAAATTTAAGTAAAAATTATTTTTAATTCGCCAATTGACACAGACCCTTAGTAAGTATACAGTAACATAACACACACAGTTGTCGGAACATAAGTTTGCCTATGCTGCAGGCCCTTAACGATAAACCGGGACTTAGTAAGTACACAGAAAAATAACAAACACAGAACATAATACATAACGCATAATATGTTGTCCACTAGATTCTTTGAGCTTGAGCTTGAGCTTGATTGACCGCCCGTGGATGCTACTCCAGTATCGCCAGACCAGCTACACTCACACAAGGACCAATGAGATAACTGCCGGGGACTAGCAGGCATCTTCAGTGTGTGAGCGTTGTTGATCTTCTATTTTTAGGCGACAATGGCGCCTGCCACGTCAGGTTGCAGATCAATGTGGAGAAGGGGTAAGGAAGTGATGATTGCAATCGTTTGTATCCACATCTGGCCGAATATACCTCTGCGCCAGCACAAATTCATGCGGATGTTGGAGTGTGGGTGGGAATTGGTTGGCAGAAGGTTCACACATTGGTGTGTGGATACCAGAGGAAGGTGATAGAATTGTGTTTTTATTATTTTGAAGATGTGCGGCACAGTTCGCTTGGTTGCATAACTTGTAGGCGTTTTCTAATAGGATTGTGACACTGTGCTGTGAAAGTTTGGAAGGAAGGGAAACGGCTTTTTTAACCCGTTTCTGTTCTAGCGACGGCTATGAACATGTTTATATACATGAGTTGTATATGTAGAGCAGCGGTTTTCAGATCGTGCACCGCGGTGCACTTGGTGCACCGCAAAGTCTCGACAAGTGCACCGCAAGACATATCAAAATTCTGCCATCACTACAACAAACAATTTTCGAAAATACCTTGTGGTCCACTGCAAAATGAAGTCGTTATATGAAGTTCCAAGGTTCTTGCCGAGGGAGAGTTTTGATTACCCTTGATTAACAAAAGGCAAAACCCTTTCAGGCAATTTCAACGAAATTAACCAAAAATCTCGTGAGAAATGTAAGAATGATTTTTTAATAAATCCGGCAAGGATATTCCACCATCAATTATTTTACAAGGAATCTGTAGTGAATCTTCAATAACTTCACTGAAAATCTCAAAAGAAATGCAACCGGTATTGTTTCGAATTCTCGTATGACCTGGGAAAGGTCCTATCAAGAATCTCGCAAGCAGCTTCCAAAAATTTATCTAAATTTTCCATTTCTTTTCAAATTTGATATTTTTGAGTTTCGATTGTTTTTGTATTACTCCGGATTTCCTTATGAATCGGCCAAAAATCAAGGATGAAATCCATCGCAAATCTTGTCAGTTATTGCAAATTTGCCAGGAATCTTCCGAGAATCCAGTTATAGTTGAAAATCCTAGAAATGATTCAAGGGTAAACGCAGGAGTTCGTCGAGGTTCTTGGTAACTTGTTGGGAATCCACCGGGGATAATAGTTGTCTGAAAATTTTCAAGAATTCCCTAAACAACAGAGTCTTAGGTTCATCAACAGTTTCATTCGTAGTAAGCACCGACAAGTTATAAAAGCTAACTAATGGGGTAGACGCCGTTAGTTTGACCGCATCTAATCTGAACACTTTTTAATTTGACCCCCGCTAAACCGCACATCGTTCAAACTGAAAATGATTCAAATGTCATGAGCAGAATCTGAAACGGAGTGAAACAGAACGCAGGATTAAAACAAAACAGCAAACCACCCTTAGGGTTACTAGAAGTTCAAGTTAAAAACTGGTTGGTTTACAAGAGGAGTCGTGCAAACTACGGGGGTTGACGGTTATCATATGAATGGAAACACTATTTCAACATATATCGTTGCACCAGGAAGACACTTTGGAAAATATGACAGAGTTTTTAAGAAACTCTCAAATCGGATTCTTTAACTATAATGAACAGGTGCACCGCGAAGCAATTCATTTTCCAAACGTGCACCGCGAGCCAAAAGGGCTGAAAACCCCTGATGTAGAGAGCAGAGAGAAAGTATATAGAAAGATACAAAGTAGGAGGAAAGAGACGGGCCAGGGATTGAACCCAGGTCCTTCTGCATATAAATCAGAAGCGGTAGCCACTAGACCACCAAGCCCGTCAATATGTTGTCGACTAGATTCTTAAGAAGAAGGCACAATAAATGTGTCCCAAACGCCGGATGGAGACATAAGAATCCGTTTTGAATTGAAACAGACTGAAAGCCATTATCCCGAATCATCATATCACAGTCGTATACATAAGAAAGTATCTTCTAACCTATTGGAAGCTGTTTCAGGTATGTGTTCTTTCCAAAATGATGATCTGATTTTTGAAAAAGGAATACTTGCCAGGACTTGGTCAGGTGTGTGCAGCTGAGTGGATGTGTAACATTGTAGCTAGTAGCGACATCAGCAATGTCGAATGGATTACAACTTTACAACTTCATATATTAGTGCAAGTAGTCATATTCTGCTATGCTTTGCTATGCTATGCAACGTAAAGGAATTCTAAAAAAAAAAACAATGCATTCTCTAAAAAAAACCCTGTTCAATAAGCTTAAACAATTCTAAGAGAAATCTTAGGAGGTATTCCTATCAGAAAATGTTTGAAATTCACTGGAAGATTTTCTGAAGAAATTGCTGGAGAAATTTCTGAAGATATACACTGGTGGTTGTCCCAATAAATCTTCCGATCTTTTGGAGAAATTCATCAAAGAATTTCTAAAGGCATAACTAAAAGATTTCTGCAGAAATTCATGGAGGCATTGTTGAATTGTTAAGCGAAGCGATTCTTAAGAAGCAAATTCAATTAGGTTTTTTTTTCTGGAAAATTCCTTCACGGATTGCTTCAAATGTTCATGCTTGTATTTATTCATGCATTTCTTCCTCCAGAAATATTATCAGCATTTTTCCAGGAGTTCTACTATGGTATTTCTCATCGAGGACTTTCTTTAAAAAAAATCCACCAGTGGCTTTGTCTGTGAATTCTGCAGATATTTTTATTAAAAAAAAATCTGCACGGATTTTAAAGGAATCCTACCAAGAATTTGCGGACGCATTTTTTTCGTGGGATTACTTGCAGAGTTCCTCCAGATGTCTGTTTAGATTTTTTTTAGAAAACAAGAAAGTATCCTAAGGTTTTTCCTCAGATTATCTCCTGGACATTATTCTAGGCACATTGAAGTTTAAAATAATACCAGGAGTTTTTAGAGCATTTCTTGAAAAAAACTTCAGGAAATTTCTCAAAAATTCCTTCAGGGATTCCTTAAAGAATTCTTCAATTATTTTTGTACAATTTCTGAGACAACTTCACAGATATCCCAGGAGAAATATCTAAACAAATTCTGCAGGGATCACTACAGACAACCCAGCAGATATTTTCGAAAGAACTGCAAAAGCAATTTTAATAAATTCTTAATAAAATCCTTGTGGAATGTTTGCAGGAATCCCTGAATAAATTTATCAACGATTTTTTGGATAAACACTGTGAAGAATTTCCCAAGCAATTATACTGTAAGGAATTTGTTTGAGGAATTTTCCATAAACTCCATGTAAGAGTTTTAAAAACCTCCCTTGCTGCTTTTCTGAAGAAATCCCTAAAATTTCGAAGACATTTTTGAAAACAAAAATATTTTCTCAAAAGTATTTCTGAAGGAATCTCAGAAGATATTTCTGAAAGAAAACCTGTAATTTATACAGGAATATCTGGAAAAAATGTGAAAAAACAACTAGAAGAATTTAATGACAAATCTTTGAAAGAATTTCTCAAGAAATCTCCGGAGCTTTTTCCGATGATCGACCGAATCTCTAGAAGAATTTCTGAAATGACTCCTGGTGGTGTTTAAAATTAATGGAAACTTCTATAGAGGATTTTTTTGGAGAAATTTCTGGAGGATCCTCTAACGTAAATTCCTAAAGAAATTCCGTATCAAACTCTGAAGCGATCTATAGAAGATGTTCTGCCGAACTTTCAAAATTCTTGGAGGATTTACTAATGGAATCTATGGAAGGTTTTTGAAAAAGTTCCTAGATTTATTTCTGGGGTAATCTTTGGATAACTTTGCATTCTAAAGTAAACAAGGAATTTTCTAAAGTGAGTAGGGGAAATTACCTATTCTCGGCCGTTTTGTTCTCTTCGTCTTTGGGATTTTTTGAAACCTATTGAACTCTGAGTTGGTCTTAAATCCTTCCAAACTAAGCTGAATTATATGGCCAAGTTTCGGGCAATTCGGCTGACAAAAACCCCACATGACGAAGAGAACAAACCTGCCGACCCAGCCAACCACATATCGTAAATCATTGTGTGGAAAAAATCGTATATTTTCATATATTGAATCGAAATTGTATAATAATATGTATATTTGTTGACAATGATTGCGTAAAATCGCATTTCATGCCAAATTAAATTTAAATTGCGATTTTGTTTCATATAGTCGTCTCCGATCATAAAAGGTGCGATATACTATCGGTAGGATCGCACAGAATCGGATAGAATCGTGAAAAAAACATATATTCTTAGTGTCAAGCAGCAAGTTCGCTAGCATCGTATATATAATTTCTTTGAATCATGGAAATCGTCGCTTCACATCGTATATGAATCTGCTAAATCGAGCTTGCTACCTAAAGGTATGATGCAAACCGGGGAAATCGTATACAACTATAACAGTGTTGTATATAGATCGTTTGCGTCACACTTGCGTCGTATACCAAGTGAATGAAATCGTAAAAATCGTATATTCATTTTTACAGTCGCATATGATTGTTACTGCACTTTTAATAGTCGAATCTTAATCTCGGAAATCGTAAATGGTTTTGTTTACATATTTGTATGATGAAGAAAAAGAAAAAATGTATTCATCATAAATTTGTATTTTTGTTGTTGTTGGCACATTTCAACCATGGTAGCAATACAGGGTGTTCAATAAGTTCGGATACACCATATAACTTGAATTAATTTCACATCTGTAATTCAAATTTTCAAAGTAAATGTATTTGTTGAAAGGTCATATAACACTGATCAAATATAGCATATGGTTTTGAATAAAGTCTTTTTCTACTTTTTTTTTTATAAGCCTTAGATGT
The DNA here is from genome assembly GCF_035046485.1 of Aedes albopictus. Classification (NCBI taxonomy): domain Eukaryota; kingdom Metazoa; phylum Arthropoda; class Insecta; order Diptera; family Culicidae; genus Aedes; species Aedes albopictus. Next base: position 141,010,846 of record NC_085138.1, on the reverse strand, counting down.
ATCTAAAGTTTGTTAGTTCCGGCACGCTGGAATAATTTTCGATAAGTTGATCAAGCTACAGAAGTCTAAAACGTTGACTTTTGAGTTTACATCTCACTATACTATATTAGAATAACTAAATTAATAGACAAAAGCATTACACTGTTATTTCAGTGATGATATGGTGATAAATTTGCAAGTTTAGTCAAAATGTGCTTAAATCTATGAAAAAGGCATAAATACATTATATAAAGCCAATTTTGGTTAAAATTTGCCACAATAGGGATATAATCAAGTTTTCGAAAAGATAATGATAGATTAAACTGAGATATAACGCAGCCTTGCTTTTTGACAAAACAAAAATCATTAAAACAGGTACAGCGGCAATTTCAGCAATTTTAAAGATCAAAATAAAATGAGTCCGTACTTCACCCAATCTGAATTTTATAGATTATTTCGTATGGCCATAGTTGCTACCACTAATGCTTAAGACAACAACCTAATTTGATTTAACTTAACACCATTACTCAATAAAAACTAGACGAAATACCAATGACAGACGTGCGTGCCGGCTGAAAGGATCTTGAGACACATTTGCAATTATTACAAAAGGATAAAGGACAGTTTGTTTCAAAACATATACTGTATTTGATCAGTATTATGTGAGCTTTCAATTAATACATTCACTTTGAAAATCTGAATTACAGATGGGAAATAAATTCAATTTCACTGTGTATCCGAACTTATTGAACACCGTGTAATTTCAACCAAATACATAGTTTTCATACTAGCAGATGACTTACAATAAGTGATGTATTGATTCCAACAACGATGTGAATTCCGGGCCTCTTGCACGGCACCACTTTTGGTGCCATTCAATGCACAACAACAACGCTAACACCACAAGTCTCGCACCGCATCATGCTAATTTTTATTTGTTTCATGCCATTCACTTTGAACTCTTTATTTTCAACTTGGCAGAATAGCCAATAGAGATAACGCGCAGTTCTCAATCAAAGGACCTGAGTTCGATTCCCACTGAACACCAATAGTTTTTTTTATTTGAAAATCTTGAGTCGTATATTGGTACACTAAATCGTAATAAGATCATACATAATCGTATATTTAGACAAATAAAATCGGCGAAATCGTAGAAATTTTTCGAGAAATCGTAAATTATGTTGGATGGAATCGCAGTAATCGTTTATATGTTTCGATATGGCCTCCACTTTAGTATGTATATGCCTGTTTCGTGCATTGAATACGATTTCTTTGGTGCTATATATGTGTGGCTATTTCAGTTGCAATTTCGATATAGCAACCAAATTGCTGGCTGGGGATAATACCCATTGTCACCCTATTCCTGAAGATTTCTCGGGGAAATCTACAAGGGCTTTCAAGACAGAATTTCATAAAAATTACCTGAAAGTTTTTTTGAAGAAATTGCTGGAGGATTTTTTTAAGAATACCTGGAGCATTTTTCGATGAATTTCTGAAAATAACCATGGCAATCTAAAGATATCCCTGGAGAAAATTTCCGAATAAATCTTAGTGAGATTTTTTTTTGAAAGCCCATAGAGGAACTCCAGGAGGAATCAGTGGTACATACGGTGAATCCTTGGATATACTTCTTCAGAAATCCCGGAACGAATTTCTGAAAGATTCCTTCAAAATATTTATTTTATTTGTAGGGAATTCTAAAGGAATCTCTGGAAGGAGTCCTATTATCATATTTTTTTTATTGTGCATGTGATGGCACAAAAAAAAGGCAAACTAGCAAAGGTAACTTGCGTTTTCTACACAGGTATAAAAAGCCACAAAAGATCGTTGATGGTTTCTTATTTTAGGGAGGAGAAATATCCATTACGTATGGAGGCACAATTCACATGAAATATTAATGTATGTTTGTATGAGCGCTGAAAGATATAAAGAACAATTTTCTGAAAAAAAAATCAGGAGGAATACCAGAAGAATCACCTGTAAACCCCTGTCGGAATACCTGACAAAACCTCATGAGATGTTTTTGAAAAAAAAAGAATCCTGGAGAAATCTTCTAATGAAAATCCTAAACAACTTTTTAATGCATTCCTTGAGGAATCCATAGAGAAATTCCTAGAGGTACGCTTAGAGGACATCCTGGAGGGATTTCGTAAGAATCCTTATAAGGATCTCTGAAAAACTCTGTAGAAAAAAATGTGAACGAATCCTTGGAGAATTTTCTAAGACTTTCGTAAAAAATCCTTGGTACAATTTCTGGAGAGAAAGGCATGTGAAGAAATTTTGGGAATTTCCTTCATAATCACTTGCAGAATATCTAAGGCTATCCTTTTAAGAAAATTTTGAAGGAGTTCTGAATTTCTGATTCCTAATGTATCCGTGAAACCTTTTTGCAAAATAAAATAAGACCGTGGAGATTTTTTGCGAAAGATCGTGAAAAGTTTTCGGATTTCTTTATGAAAAAAAATCTGAAGAAATTCGTAAGTTAATTTCTAAAAAAATCTATGCAAGATTTTTTGAATGGAACTCTTGATTATTTTGGAATCTATCAGTGCAAATCTTTCTTTAGGAGTTCTTGGAGAAACTTCTGGAGGACATTTTAAAGTCTAAAGGAGTCTCTAGAAGTTTTTGTGAAAAAAATTCTGACTTAATTTCTTTATGATTTCCTGGATGAGTCCCATGGATGAGTTATGGTTATTTTTAAGAATGTCTTGAAATTTTTTTAACGAACTCGTGAAAGATTTTTTAAATGAATCCTAGGATGGATTTCAGCAAAGGACCATGGAAAAAATATTTGAAAAATCAATGGATGTATTTTCAAAGTAATCCTTAGAGAAATTTGTAAAGAAATCTCTGGAGGATAATCTGGAAATATTTCTGAAGAAATCATTAGTCGAATTTCTAATAAAAGTCATGGGATATTTTGTGAAAGAATCCCTCGAAAAAAATGTGAAGGGGCCCTTAAGGCAGTACCTATAGGAATCCCTGCATAAAAATTTCGAATGGAAGAAATTGGAAGTTGCTGTTGGAATTTTTGGTGAAATGATTGGAAAAATTTCGAAAGTAACCTCAGTACAAATTTTTGAAAAAACTTTTGAAGCTTTTCCTGACAAACTGTGGAATAGTTTCTGAAGGCATCACTAAAAGTTTCATTAAAGGAATCTCTGTAGAATTTTCTGAATAATGCTTAAAGAAAATTCTGAAAGAAGCTCTGAACGACTTTTTTAATGAATCCCTGGTGGAATTTCTGCTTAAATTCACGGATAAAAATGGAGGAAGAATTCTTCATGGAATTTGTAGAATAGCAAGATTTTCTAAACCATTCCCTGAAGAAATTTTCCGAAGGAATCCACGTTTTTTGGTTTTTCAGAGGCATCTCCAATACTGTCTCCAAATGAATGTCTTGGGAATTTTTTGAATAAATATCCAGATGAATTTCCGAAGTAATCAATGAGCGATCTCAAACAATCTCTGAAATGAATTGTGAAAAAACATGGATTAACTGGTGAAGCAATTATTGCCAGATTTCGTAAAAGAATTCTTTGTGACACTTCTGGAGAAGTACATGGAAGATTTTCTGAAACTGATAATTTGATTTGGGAAGTTGGAGGCTGTCGTAATAAAGTTGCAAATTCTGGGTTCACTTACTTTTATTTTACACAGCAGTATTGCAAGAAAAGGCAACGGAGCAGATAGCGGTAAAAACCTACACTACTCGCACAGAAAGATCTTCCGACAAATACAGCTAGTGTTGGTAGTATCACACTCAAAGCAGACTCATGAACCGCTCCTGCGTTAGCAAACTCGCGTACGATTCAGAATCATTTTCTCACGCGCGAGATTTTCATGCACACGGAAAGTTCAATGTACACAGAGCAAGGAGTAACTTTCACGCAGCGATCGAAAAGACAAAAGATTTCATGCAAACTTGTGTGAAATTTTACGCAAATATGTGTAATACCGGATCAGCACATTTTTTGTGCTGATCCAGTCGTACGCAAATTTGAGTGAAAAATCCTTTGTCTTTTCGCAAGTTACTCATTCGCTGTGTACTTTCGTTTTAGGGTGCAAAATCTCGCTCTCACGAGTCAAGCGCCGAAATCTCATTTGCTTGTAAAACGAATCCAAATCAATTTGAACAGCATTCAGTATTCAGTATTTCATTATTGTACGCTAGATTCGCTTTTGTTCTATCAAATAATCCTAAAAACTTTGATGTAAATAATAAGAACACCAAGAAATAAAGCAATGAGTGGAATCGCGAGTCCACTCATGCATGATTTTTCAGCGGTGAGTTTGGCGAGTCAAGAATCGCTCGTGAAACAACTCAACCATGAGATTTGAGAATTTGAGTTTTACCAACACTGAATACAGCACAACCAGTAACCACGCTCTATCAAGTGCTTGTCACGAATCTCTAAATTCCACTTGAGTAATTTCAGAAGGGATACCTGGAGGAATTTCTGATGCAATTAGTTAGGGAACATTTTTGAAGCAATTCGTAAAGGAATTTCAGGATAAATCCTCCCCGAGCAAAGGCAGATAACAAAATGATAACAAGTTCTGTTACCTGGTTATCATTCGTTTGATAATTGAGTTTGTTATCAATTAGGTTGAATTAAAAGCCAACATAACAAAAATGATAACTTAAATTAACCTCGCCAATACCAAAATGATAAGAAGTTAAGTTATCATTGAGTTCAAGTTGATAACTAATTGTGTTATACAATGTTTTGTTCAACATTACATTTAGTTATCAACATGAAAAACTCGATTTAATCCACCTATGGTGAACAGAACCCTTCTTACATTTATTAAAACTATTGTTGTATTATTTGTATTTAACATATTTATTTTGTGTGATGGACCAAAAGTTCTAGAAAATATTGTGGATTTGGCATCTAGTGGATTGGGTTCCAAAATAGTATCATGAACCATGGACTAAACTACCAGAAATGCCAGACACCTTCTAGAATGTTGTGTGAAATTTTTAAAAAATAGCTTACATATTCTGAAATATTGTATCTTTTGTTAACTGCCAAAAGATCTTGAATCGATTAACAAATGGATAAGAAAATCAGCGAGATACACTTTGTCTAATATCTCTTAATCAGTCGAATAAATTAGCTCCGAAGTACTTGGTATTCATGGTTATGGTGTAAAAAGGACAAAAACGATATATCTACTATGTTAATCAGTTTTGTAATTAGTTAGTTATTTTGGCTGTCCAGTTCTTGCATTTTTCCCACAATATATAAATTCAAAGCTTTTATTTAACATATTGTTAGTTTTCATAGAATTCCTGTTGATTTGTAATTTGTTATTTATAATTTTATAGAAAACAATAACCTGCTAGTATACACTTTATATGAGGTCAGCATTATTTATTGAACAATAATTTCCCATAGACTGGTCAAAAGCTCATGAAAGATAACAAGCGAATATAATAATACAAAAGAATGAATTAACTACATCGGCTGTTTTCCTACTCTCCGCATCGACCAATGTGGCGCTAGCTTCTATGCGCGAAAAATCGCTAAAAGTAAATCGCAAAAATATTGTTTGGCGAATAGCATCTAAAGGCAAATTTATCGAAGCGGAATACATTATTCGAAAAAATATTTGGTAGTGGTTGTGCACATTGGTGACTACTATTATGCCTACCAAATATGTTTTCAGTTAAAGCTTTCTATTTCAAGTAATTCAAGTTTAGATGCATTTCACCATACAAAATAAAATGGATTTACTCCTGCTGATCAACTGTGGGTGTGCGCCAAGCGGGTAGTCCATTTATTGAAATGCGCTTCGTAAGATATCTCAGTAATCAAATGTCGAATCGAAATAAAATTTCAGGGCCTTTTACAAGGATGTTGTAGCTTTCATTTGGTGCTTAGAGAACCCAAATCGGTTGACAGACGGCTGAGATATTTATTATGGTACCCTTGGTCAAAAATATCTCAAAAAGTTAACCTGTCTTACTCCCAAGTATTCTTCGAAAGATATCTCGGTAACCAAATATCCAATTATAATGAAATTGTATAGAGTTCTACTAGAATGTTGTAGTTTTCGTTTGGTGCCAGGAGAACCGAAATCGGTTGACAGACGGCTGAGATATTTATTATGATGCATATGGTCAAAAATCTCAAAAGGTTTAGTTGTATAGATCCTAAGTACTCTTCGAAAGATATCTCTGTAACCAAATGTCCAATCGAAATAAAATTTCTGGGCGATCTACTAGGATCCTGTAGCTTTCATTTGGTGCCAAGAGAACCCAAATTGATTGACAAACGGTATTATGATACACTTGGTAAAAAATCTTAAAAAGTACAGATGCATGACTAATAAGTACTCTTCGAGAGATATCTAGGAAACCAAACGTCCAATCGAAAAAAAAATTAATAGCGTTCTACTAGGATGTAGTAGCTTTCATTTGCTTCCAAGAGAACTCAAATCGGTTGACAGACGGCTGAGAAACGTGCGTGACTTTTTTTTGTAACGCACACACACACACACACACACACACACACACACACACACACACACACACACACACACACACACACACACACACACACACACACACACACACACACACACACACACACACACACACACACACACACACACACACACACACACACACACACACACACACACACACACACACACACACACACACACACACACACATCATTCATCACTGTCCGCGATTTGAAGAAGTACGTGGTGACATGCTAGCGAGCGCTGCTGGAAATCTGAGTCCCAACAACGTAGTAGAGAGAATGTGTCAGGACGAAACCGTATGGAATGCGGTGAACAGAGCGGTCACGCGGATCATGTCAGCTCTCCAGCGGAGATGGCGCGAAGATCAAAGAGTATTGGGTCGCGATCGGAGTAGGCCTGATCCACCGCCGGGGACTTGACCGAGTCGTTCGTTGCGTAGTACCGGTTATAGGTCGTCGGGGCGCCGGTGAACCGGAAGTCTGCCACCAACCGGAATCGCCGGGCCGACTTCGGCACCTTACTGGTCGGGTTGAAAACATCGGTGTCGAGAGAACTTCCACCGTCGGGGTCTTTCTCTGTCGGAGTAGGCTAGGTCCGTCCACCGCCGGGGACTAGACCGAGTAGACCGCGAAAAAGCACCGGTGCTTGGTCGTCAGGGCGCCTGTGAACCGGAAGCCAGTCTCCAACCGGAATCTCAGAACCGACCTTGGCACCAGCCTGGGAAGTATCGGTAACGGAAGAAGTTCCAGTGTCGGGGAACTCTTCGTCGGATAGGGTAGATCCACCGTCGGGGACTATCCGAGTCGTGCGCGAAAAGCCGGAGTGCTGAATGGCACACGGACGGCATTAGAATAACAAATTTGGTGTATGTTTGTACCAACTGTGTCGCTGAATGGCGATAGGTTAGGTACGAACACTAAAAAGATTAGAATAACAAATTTAGAAGCGACAAAATGTGCATGAGCACAGAAGAAGAAGAGCGCATGAGCGCATTGCCCCCCCTGAAGCAGTCGCATCAGTGGTACCAGGGGGATCGAGGCGACAAGGTGTAGCAGAGTTTTTCCAATCGGTTTTCTCTGCTCGGGAGAATGGGAGGAAAAAAAAAAAAAAAAAAAAAACACACACACACACACACACACACACACACACACACACACACACACACACACACACACACACATACAGACATTTGCTCAGTTCGTCGAGCTGAGTTCATTGGTATATGAGACTCGGCCCTGCTAGCCTCGGATCGAAAGTCGGTTTTCCAAGCGGTATTTATACCCTTCTTATGGGTGTAAGAAGGGTAAAAATACAGCTGAATGATAACTGGTTTTGTTACCAATTAGTTATCAGTTATTTAGAGCTATTTTATCGACCAAAATAGTAAAAATCTACTTTACCGACATCATCAACTATTGTATCTTATAATTTACAACAAATGCTTTCAACAATTGCACCCAGGTGGACCTCGAACTCTGATCAAGTTATTGCCAGTCGCAGTCGATAGCCCCTATGCCAACGGGACTCAGGGAGTGAGAGTAATTGAAGGCTACGCTTTCGTACTACAGTCGCATTGAAGGTGGAAAGCGGAATCTATTTTTAGATTCGAGGTTCATCAGACTCTCAGTTTTGAGAAAACTTTGACATATGCGTTTGGAAGCTGATAACATATTTTGTTATCATTTAGAATATTTATGTTATCGCGATAGACTAAAATTATCGATAACTAAATTTGATATCATTTAGTTATCATCAATTGGAAAAGATGATAACAAAAATAACAAAATGATAACACCGATGACATAGTTTGTTATCAAAGTGATATCACTTTGTTATCCGCCTTTGCTCGGTTCGGAGACATTTTCAAAGGAATCCCTGAATTTTTTGGGACATTAACCTTCACGTACCCGACCCCCGACAACTCATTTTCAAAATTCTGGCATTTCGTCAATGTTCATCCGATTTTTTCGAAGTCGCCCTTAATCGATCAAAAATTGGTGCTAGTTTATTACACTCAAGTGGCCATGTAATATCCTGAACCGTTCCGGAGGTATTCCGGAATGTACTGGGGTCAAGGGGTGGGGGAGGGATATGTTTTGCCAAAATGGCCAAAAGTGATTATTTCGTGTGTTATTGTGCTTGAGAGGTCCCCGCGGTACCTGTTCCTGGTGTTCCGGAGCGGCCATATCAGTTATTACATGCATCAGAATTTTTTTTCTGCCTTATTTTCTCGAAATCATGAAGAGTGATACTTTACACGACATGTTTTGGTTGCAAACCAGAAATGTCCCCGATGAGCGATGACACCCCCTTGGAACGTGTGCTATATGTTCCGCACACTTAGAAATTCTGAAATTTGCGCGAAACGGAATCACCTAAGAACGTAAACGTTTTCAAGACTGAATCACAAATTGGACTCAAGTTTACGCGCATCATGTAATTGCTGGTTGGTTGCGTTAGATGTCAACAAATTCGTTTCACCAGAAACGTAGAATCAGTATCACGTTCATCAGCCACCTTCTAACTCGGTAAAATGGCCGAGAAGTAAGGGATGTGGCTCACGATCAGCAGATTCGGTGTTGGAATCCATGCATGGGCATTATTTTACTTTTGTATGTTTTATCTGTTAAATCGGTTCTAGCGATTGCTAGACGCTTACAAAAAATAAGTTTTATCTTGAAAGACGTAAATTTACATGTTTCAACCTCTAAATTTGTGTATTTGAAGATGCTCGTATATGTCAGGTTCAGGACACTTAAAATTACACGATATTTTCTAGGTGTGCGGGTTGGCCATATTAGTTGATACAGACTTCAGTCATTCGAAATCATGAAGATTGATATGTCGCACGGCGTGTTTAGGTTGAAAATCAGAAGTGTCCCCAATGAGGCCCCGCGGAACCTGTCACGGGGATCCGGATGGACCAACTTATTCAAATCTGGTTGTCGTAATCTAGGTCGCAGTTGTGTTTCATTGTTCGCAACAACAATTTCGCCGAAAATCGATGCTTCATACCTTGGTTCATACACAAACACAAACGAAAGGATCACTTTTAGCCATTTTGGCCACCCAACACAATCCGGAATATCTCCGGAATGGTTCCGGATATTGAATGACCATTTGAGTATAATAAACTAGCACTAACTTATGATCGATTGAGGGCGACTTCAAAAAAATCGGATGAAAATTAACGAAATGCCAGCATTTTAAAAATGAGTTTTCGGGGGTCGGGTACGTGAAGGTTAATGCAAATAACGTTATTGTGAATGTCCATTGCTCAAAATATTGGCTTTTGAATGAACCATACATATTTTTGGATACAAAAGGTTTAGATCGTAACAAACTAGCCAGATAGTGGTTTTTCGTAATTTTGAGGAAATTACTAATACATGCCAGAAAGTTCGGGCCTTTTATCGAAAACTCAGTTTTTATATGTTTTGGTACATTTTGGTATTAAATGGTATATGGTAAATTAAATTTAAATAAAAAAATGCTTCGATTTTATTATTATTATTATTAGATGTTATTAAAGACACTTTACCAAATAAGTTGGGCAGACAATTCAACGTTCCATAATAAATACAAAATTTCCCATAAATAATTCTAAAAGACCCAGTGAAGAAACAGGGGTGTAAGCAGTAATAAATAACAAAAGTTCCATAAACAAATAAAAAAATGCATAAATAAAACAAAAGCTTCCATAAATAATTGATTTTTGAGCAATTAAAAACGTCGAAAATGTAATGAATAAATAAACTGTTGCAATAAGAAAAGCCATTTTTCCCACCAAACAACTTAGAATTTTCCATGAAAATATCCGATTTTTCCATAATAAATTAAAAAATTCACAATTGAAAATTCAAATGTCTACTTAATCACGGCATACATGTAATGAACTATATTGCTTAAATATTTGGCATTATTTTACCAGCATTCGTTTCCTCACTTGTTTCAATTTGATCTAACGACACCAGTTCTACTCGTAACATTCGTTCTAATGCAATCCATTCCTATCTTTCCAGAACATTTCCACTGTAACCTTTTGTAACCGTCCCTAAATCAAAATTCAACTTTTATTGGTTTCCTCCCACAACCGGGACCCCTTGGAAACAATCGGAATGTTCAATCCGGGTCTGGTGAACTTTTCCCTTCCTGCGATTGTCTTGTATTGTGGGCCAACAAAAACAACAACAGTAGCAACAAATCTGGCCGTTCGAATTGACTTTATTTTTCGGTAGCCATCCGTAATTTGCATATATTTTAAAAAGAAATCTCCTCCACCACTGCAGTGGCGTGCGCGCTTTCAACCTCTGCTGGATCGGTAGCCAATGTCTACCCAGACCTCCTCGGCGGGCATTCGGTATTCAAATCAAGTATCACACTTTCTTGGGCCGAGAAACTTCAGCATTGTAGTGCATTCTGCTCACGTAGCATTCCGTCGCCGGCCGTAGGTATTTGTTGGCGTTGACGACGACGGTGATGGCGGCGAAGGTGGTTCGATTTCGTTGGAAGCCAATATCGGATTCGGTTGGGGAATGAGAATAGGAATCTACGATGGGCTTCGATGGGTAAGGAGCGACTCTTTGGGGAACAATTCTTCCCTTAATTGACGCAAGCAACGTGTGGAATTGTCTTTGGAAGCGTTTGAATTTGAATGGGCGATTAAACGTGGAAATTCTGGGAATCCAGATTTATAAGTTTAGGTTTGTCGTGTACTAGCACTCGGAAGCACTTGGAAACACGATTGCAGGTATAAGTCCAACAGCAGGGTATACTCATATTTATACGTCATAAGTAGATATCTTCGGTCTAATGTGGAACTATTTAAAGTGTACCGATGAATAACAAAACCGTCCAATTAGGAGAAAAACTAAGAATTTATTATGTCTTAATTGTAATTTTATAAAAATGTGAATATTTTTAGAACAAGAACTCTTACTATACTATTTAAAGGCATATTTTTCTCACTGGAAGTATACAATTATTTGGAAAGTTCACAAAATAAAAGTAGAAAAGCGTTTACAAAGGTATACCAATCCCAACGGCTTTTCTATACTGAAAAATAAATTGTAAAAAATCATAAAAATGTCGGTACATTGGTTTGATAAGTGAAGGAACCGGGTCAAAACACTTGCGAAAATTGGAACGTTATAATGAGTTGGACTTTTTTGATATTATATGAAGTATCAAAACTATGAAACTGTAGAAAATTCCAAAAGATTAACAATAAAAGACACTGTCAGATACACCGTAAGAAACTTCAACTTATAACTTCACTTTTTGCAATTGAGGTACTCCAAATTCAAGCTCACCTGTATGTTAGATTCAAATGTTCCAACTTTCTAAACCAGGACCCACTTCTGTCACAAACACTTTTCCACCCTCAGCAAAATCCGCCCCAACGTTGTCAATAAATTGGAAAAATAGACAAGAAGTTGAATAGCTAAACTCAAAACTTTCAGCTATGCCAACATCTTGCCAAGTTGCCAATTTCACTCTGCAAACCGCCTTCAATCTCCACATCTCACTTCAAAATCACCACTTCAAACTTTCGGAACACCACTCCCAGGGCCACACCCACCGCCCTCTCAAGAGGGTGGCGTAATTCGGGCGAGCCCTGAACTTCTGAAGTTGCACACTTGACGGCGACCGGTAGCACACTGATGCCTGGAACCGGGCGGCTAGTGGCCAAGTGCGTTAAGTCGAGTCGAGCTCAACCGGAAACTATCATAAAGTGCCCAAGTTGGGCTGAGCTGAGTTTAGCCTATCGACCGACCGACCAACCGAACCGAGCGCGAGCTAAGCTGGTTGGATCAATCGGAAAATCAATAATCCTGTCACGCACGCGGGCTTCGCGGTTGCTTCGAACGCACAGGGCCGCGGCGTGGCGATGCGATGGTTGAGGCGTTGAGGGAAAAGCGCAGAAAGGGGTATTCAATAGCGCTCCTGGTAGTGCGCACGTTTGACGTTTGCAGAGAAGATGGGTTGTGTGCGTGTAACGACAGAAGCCGGGTGCACAGGCTACCGGGATGGAGACCAGAACGCCGGGAAATATACGTCAACATAGAGGAGAGCGGGATAAAATGCACTCGTAAAAAGGATATAATGCCACGGTTGCTGGCGAGGCGCTATCCATAAACTACGCGGACTAATTTTTGGCCATCTCAGGACCAAACTTCCCCTTCTTTTTATCTTTTTTTCATACAAAATTTTCGAAATTTGTATGGAGCGTAGACTTTCACCAGACCCCGCGTTCGCCTTCTAAGAGGCTACATAGTTTATGGACAAGCACCAGGCAGTTAGGGCAAAGTTTAATTCTCAGCTTATATGATCAGAGTTGCGCAAAATTGGTCCAATCAGTTGACTGATATTGCACTGCCGCCACTATAACTGTAGGCAGATCAATATCAAGGCGATAATGACAGACAGGGACTTCATACTAAGCCACACTCTCGATAACTACCATTAAAACTTAAATGACATTTCGATATTTTTTTCCAAAACTCAAAATATTTAATTACTTACATGCAATATTTGTTATTTTATGTTACATATTGAAATATCTTTGAAAGTCTTTATTTGGAAACAAGTTTTAATTCTGATGTATCAAAAATATCTACATATCATCACAGTGAACCCATGGAAAAACGGATATGACTCAACCGGGTGCACAATGCACTATGGTCCACGAAACAGATTTACGAGGAAAGATGCATTCAGCGCCTTCAAATGATTTTCTAGAATAATATGGTGTTCTACAAAGTTGTTCCTAATAATAAGGCCCTCTTTTCAATATATGTACATGAAAATTAGAGTGATCCATATTTTCAAAGAAATTGGGAACCAAACTTTTTTATTTGCATGAATAACTATATACATTCTTCGGGATAGTTGTAGATCTATCAGTTTTGAGAAAGTTTGCTGAAGACACTTTTTATGTAGCTTTAAAATTGACCGATCTAGAGGTATTTTTCTGAATAAGCTTAGGGTGGTTCAAGAAAAACCGGTTTTCTGGCGTTAACTTTTTCAGTTTCGATTTTTCAACAAAGTCGCCCAAGAAGCACTTGTAGAGCATTTGAAGACGCGTCGTTTCGTGTGCTGAGATGGTTGTTCTCTTTTGGTTCAAAAGTTACAGGCGTTTTTCTTAAAAAATCATAGTTTTTTAAGAAGGTGTTATGACGGGTTGGGGCAAACATAAAAAAATATCTTTTGCCCGCATTCAAAAGAAGAAATGTCGTTATAAAACATATAAAAAAATAGAGGGGTGTTATTTTTGTAACTCAAGTGAATAATACTTAAATAGTGCCTATTTTTTCTAGAAAATCATCAATATCTTTTGATCGGAATGACGTAGCAACATTCCCAGCGCACGAAAATGTGTGTTTTTTAAAGCTCTAAAAATGATTCTTAGACAACTTTGATGAGAAATTTGGAACAAAAAAGATAAAGCGTTTAAACTGTTTTGGCCAAATTTGGAGCATTTTCCCATAGTTTTCATAGGGTGACGCTAGAACAAATGGATTTATTGTTTTTTTCTTTTTTCTTTTAAATTTCTCGTCAAAGTCGCCTAAGAACCACTTTTAGAGCTTCCAAAAGCGCGCATTTTCGTGTGCTGAGAATGTTGCTACGTCATTCCGTTCAAAAGATATTGATGATTTTCTAGAAAAAATAGGCACTTTTCAAGTATTTTTCACTTGAGTTACAAAAATAACACCCCTCTAATTTTTTGATATGTTTTATAACATCTTCTTCTTTTGAATGCGGGCAAAACATATTTTTAATGTTTACCCCGATCCATCATTAACCCTTTTTAAAAAAAACTATGATTTTTTTTAAGAAAAACGCCTGTAACTTTTGAACCAAAAGATATAACGATCATCTCAGCGCACGAAACGACGCGTCTTCAAATGCTCTACAAGTGTTTCTTAGGCGAATTTGATGAAAAATCAAAACTGAAAAAGTTAACGCCAGAAAACCGGTTTTTCTTAAACCACCCTAAGCTTATTCAGAAAAATACCTCTAGATCGGTCAATTTTAAAGCTACATAAAAAGTGTCTTCAGCAAACTTGCTCAAAATTGATAGATCTACAACTATCCCGAGGAATGTATACAGTTATTCTTGCAAATAAAAAAGTTTGGTTCCCAATTTCTTTGAAAATATGGACCACCCTTATTTTCATGCACATTTTAAAGAGGGCCTTATTATTATGGACAACTTTGTAGAAGACCATATTTGCCTAAAAACTCATTTGAAGGCGCTGAATGCCTGAGTACATCTTTCCTCGTAAATCTGGTTCGTGGACCACTGTGCAATGGCTGAATCGCAGGCAACCTATCAAAACCAGCAGTTTCTACCATTGAAGATGGCAGAGCGCAATTCTGCATTAGATTTCACAACGAGTAAACTGATCGCGAGTGCAATCCCCATCGAACTACAACCTTGGCAGATAAACAAGGCAGCCTTAGGGTGATGCCCTGTATAACTCCTTTTTCAGTACTTCTTTTTCGATTCTTATTTCTAACAATCATCAAGCGCAACAGTAGAGTTGTTGCCTTTTTACATATGTTCCATAAACAAACAAACAAAAAAGCACATCTTTGCCTCGCTTCCGTCAATGTAAACATTTCAAGATAATGAATCATTTAAAAGCAATTCAAGTAGTAGACCACTCTATAAAATATATCTCAATATCCTGAAATACATTGTATTTTATATGTAATAAGCTAAAAACGACCAATAAGCTACTAAGAGTAATCAGTAGCTCTTCCTCTGTTTCGGGTTACCAGACGTACTCTTTTAAGAGTACATGTACTCTTTTTCAGCAAGAAAATTAGGCGTACTATTTTAATTGTACGACATTTCCCTGAAAACCAATTCCCTGAATGCAGTTTTCCCGAAAGTTATTTTCCCGAATGCACCATTAACCCGAAGAATGTTTTCCCGAATGTACAGTTTTATGTGGGCTTCGTGGCCGTGCAGTTAGCGGCGTCAGTCGTCTAGGCATTTCGTAAGCATCGGAGTGCGGGTTTGATTCCCGCTCCAGTCGGGGAAAACTTTTCGTCAAACGGAAAATTCTCCATTGGGCCACTGGGTGTTATGTGTGTTGTCCGTTGTCTCGTGTATGTAATGTTCAGTCTGTGTAGCCTCTGGCTCACTACACTGACGTAGTACACGTGGGCCCTCATGACTCCAACGTACAACTAAGGGGCTGTACACACATTACGTCACGCTTTAAGGGTAGAGGGGGGTTTTGCAGAAAGTGACGACCCTTACAAAAATATTAGGATCCCACATAAAATGTGTGTCATAGGGGGGAGGGGATTGAAAAAGGGTTTTTTGAGTAACATAATATGAGTATCACCCCTGGGGGGATCTGGTCATTGGGCCGAAGCACGCTTAACAAAAGAACTTTTTTTTTTAAACATTTCTCGAGTCTAGTGCGTTCTATGGATACTGGAAGTTAAGGATCATTTGGCCGAATGCCATTTTGCCGAACGCCGTTTGACCGACCGCCACTCTACCTCGAAAGAACAGTCTATGTTTCATCGAGAGACGAACCAGCCAAGGGCTGAAAGTCTCTCTAATAAAGACAAATCAATCAGTCTATGTTTCAAAGAGGGCTGCAAAACGGTGAGTCGATAAGGAGAGCGTCCAATATAGCTCTGGTCCTCACAAGTTCCTACCTCATGCTTCCACGGGTCAAGCGATGACAAAGATCACCAGCTAAGAGTTGTGTGCTTAGCTGGTAGTGCAGCCTGGGCACTTGTTGTCCTTCTGACTTCAGCTAGATTGAGGAGGTACGATCCGAGTGTCTGTTCACCAAGGAGGTGCGGCTCAAACAGCGTCTGTTCTGGCATCCAGCGGCTGAGTAAGAAACGCTGCACCATGCCCAGCTAGATCCAAGGTGGTAGCCCCATCAGCGTGGTCGTCCCTGTGTTGGTTGGGACGTTAAACAGAACTGGCACGATGGCCCTCCGGCGAGACAGGAGTGTTGGCGTAGGTCCAATAAGCCACCCGTAAAAATCCCCATTGCGAATAACATAGGAGAAAATACGACTCGACACAATCGGCAAAGACCCACGCGACGAAATAAGGACTACGATTGAAAACTTGGAACATGGAATTGCAAATCACTAGGTTTCGCAGGATGTGACAGGATAATCTACGACGAACTACATCCCCGCAACTTCGACATCGTGGCGTTGTAGGAACTTTGTTGTACTGGACAGAAAGTGTGGAAAAGTGGGCATCGAGTGGCTACCTTCTACCAAAGCTGTGGCACCACCAATGAACTGGGAACAGGATTTATAGTGTTGGGCAAGATGCGACAACGTGTGATCGGGTGGTAGCCGATCAACGCAAGGATGTGCATGTTGAGAGTTAAGGGCCATTTTTTCAACTACAGCATCATTAACGTCCACTGCTCACACGAAGTGAGACCAGATGACGAGAAAGAAGCGTTCTACGCGCGGTTAGAGAAACATACGATGGTTGCTCGCCGCGTGACGTGAAAATCGTTGTCGGCGACATGAACGCGCAGGTAGGAAGGGAGGAAATGTACAGACCGGTAATCGGGCGAAACAGCCTGCACGCCGTAACGAATGATAACGGCCAGCGATGCGTAAACTTTGCAGCCTCCCGTGGTATGGTGGTCCGAAGCACCTTCTTCCCCCGCAAAGATATCCACAAAGCCACTTGGAGATCACCCGACCATCAAACAGAAAACCAAATCGACACGTTCTAATCGACGGTAAATTCTTCTCGGATATAACCAACGTCCGCACATACCGCAGTGCGAAATATAGATTCGGATCACTACTTAGTCGCTGTACCCGAATAAAAAAATACAGTAGAAAAACCGAACGTTGTATTGTAACAGTACTATTTAAAACCATATTTTTACAATAGACACCACTGTAAAAATAAAAATACAAAAACAATAAAATGTAATGTAGAACCCAATACAGTAAATTGTATATAAGATTTTTACAATATACTATACGGGTGGTTAAGTATCGTAACAATATAAAAACATATTTTTCTCCATATATATTTTTTTTGCAAAACCATACATTATATTGTAAATGAATTGTTATAAATACTGATACGTGGGTTTTAATAAACCGTACATTGTATGGTACACATATGGTTTCAAACAATAAAATGTACCGTAAATATATTGTTTTTGATTGTAGTTTCCCTACTGGTTATACATTTAATTAAATGGTTTTGGAATGGTTCTCTTTTGTTATGTTGTATTGGTTTACATTACATAAACCATATAATGTTATATTATCTTGTCATTTTCCTCCTGTTAATGGCATCTTAGGCTTACTAGCATTATGAGAATGCGCTTTGGGAATTCTCCAGAGCGTTTTGGATAACCCTTCATATTGGATCGCCCACGTCTAAGTCTGAGTCGAGGTCTGAGTAGTCTCTGATTGCATTAACAGTTGAAGCTTAGGCTCCCATGCCCCACCAGCCAGATAAGTGGGTTTCGCAAACTAAGCATTATTTGTGGCAACACTTTGAGCGGCATGATGGAACTATGCCGAGCGCGCTAAGTATTATTAGACCACTAATGTAGTTGCATGAAGTGGGTGACGAGGTACATAGATATCATTACAGCGTGCTTAACCGTTATTGCAATATTGAGGCTCCAGTTTGACTAAAGTTTGAAATACACGGGGAAATACATAACAACTCATGAGAAAACTGTCAAGTTCGATTCAAGTATAAGTTAGGTTAAAAAGCGAACCCACAGACGAACCTATATTAGAATTTCTTTCAGTATTCAGTCCAGTCCATATGTTAAAGATGGCTCTACGATAAAGTACGTCAATCGTATTCCTCTCATCGCACTCTACATACCTAGTCCACCATATATCTTGGATCTGCAGTTCTTAAGATATCTGGTTTACTACTTATTTAAACATTTTATTGACTTTAAATTAATGATGATGATTAACCTGGGCTTGTTAGGGGAATATCCGAAAGTTAAAAAAAAATCGCGTTAAGTACTGTTCCTTTGATTCTTAGTGGAATTCAAAGGAACAGTACATAACGCGATTATCTTTTTACTTTTAAGATGTTTCAACTTCTTCACTTTATTTCTTTCCTTTCCTTTGCATCAAAAAAGTCACAAACATCAGCAAAACAAAGCACGGAAAAAATCTAAAACTGAATAAATAATTAATAATGCACGAAAAATAATGTTTCGGAAAAGTGAATGGTTCAAACGTAAGAAAAACAGTATAATATATTGTTACATAAAAATCGAATGTAAATGTATAGTAGCTACAATGTGCAAAGCTTTTAGTGAACCATTTCATTACAATATACATTATTGTAGCTGGTACACTGTATGGTGCAGGAATGGTTTTCACCAAACACCCTATGGTTAGTTTTTATCCGGGTATGCATGCGCTCAAAACTTTCGACAGTTATCACCACGCGTCGAAGTCGAACGCCGCGGCTTAACATCGAGCAACTTCGTTACGTAGAAGTGGCTCAAGACTACGCGCAGCAGTTAGCAGTGGCCCTACCAACGGAAGAGCAGCTTGGCGCAGCTACACTTGAAGATGGCTGGAGGGACATCCGATCCGCCATAGGTAGTACCTCGGCTACAGCACTAGGCTTCGCGGCTCCGAATCACAGAAACGACTGGTACGACGGCGAATGTGAACAGTTGAAAAACGAGAAGAATGCAGCATGGGCGAGAATGTTGCAACACCGTACGAGAGCGAATGAGGCACGTTACAAACAGGCGCTGAACAGGCAGAACTCAGTCTTCCGGATGAAGAAGCGCCAGCAGGAAGAACGAGATCGCGAAGCGATGTAAGAGCTGTACCGCGCTAAGGACACACGAAAGTTCTACGAGAAGCTGAACCGCTCGCGCAGAGGCTTTGTGTTACAAGCCGACATGTGCCGAGATAATCACGGGAATATTCTCACGAGCGAGCGTGAGGTGGTCGAGAGGTGGCGGCAGCATTACGATGAGCACCTCAATGGCGACGTTGCAAGTACCGAAGGTGGCGTGGTAACAGATCTAGGAGTATGTGCACAGGACGAAAGACTTCCGGCCCCTGACCTTCAAGAGATTGAGGAGAAGGTTGGCCGGTTGAAAAACAACAAATCCGCTGGAGCAGATCAACTACCAAGCGAGCTTCTAAAATACGGTGGAGAAGCACTGGTGAGAGCACTACACTGGGTCATTACCAAGATTTGGGAGGAGGAAGTATTACCGGAGGAATGGATGGAAGGTATCGTGTGTCCCATCTACAAAAAGGGCGACAAGTTGGATTGCGGAAACTACCGCGCGATCACACTACTGAGCGCTGCCTACAAGATACTCTCCCAAATTTTATGCCGCCGTCTATCACCGATTGCAAGAGAGTTCGTGGGGCAATATCAGGCTGGATTCATGGGTGAACGCGCTACAACGGACCAGATGTTCGCCATCCGCCAGGTGTTGCAGAAATGCCGCGAATACAACGTGTCCACACATCATTTGTTCATCGATTTCAAATCGGCGTATGATACAATCGATCGAGAACGGCTATGGCAGATTATGCACGAATACGGATTCCCGGATAAACTGATACGATTGATCAAGGCGACGATGGATCGAGTGATGTTGCGTAGTTCGAGTATCAGGGACACTCTCGAGTCCCTTCGAATCTCGCAGAGGGTTACGGCAAGGTGATGGTCTTTCGTGCTTGCTGTTCAACATTGCTTTGGAGGGTGTAATAAGAAGAGCGGAGATAAACACGAGTGGGACGATTTTCACGAAGTCCGTTCAGCTGCTTGGTTTCGCCGATGATATTGATATTATAGCTCGTAAATTTGAGACGATGGCGGAAACGTACATCCGACTAAAGAGTGAAGCCAGGCGAATCGGATTAGTCATTAATGTGTCGAAGACAAAGTACATGATGGCAAAGGGCTCCAGGGAGGAATCACCGCGCCCGCCACCCCGAATTCATATCGACGGTGATGAAATCGAGGCGGTTGAAGAATTCGTGTACTTGGGCTCACTGGTGACCGACGACAACGACACCAGCAGAGAAATTCAGAGACGTATTGTGACAGGAAATCGTGCCTACTTTGGACTCCGCAGAACTCTACGATCGAATAAAGTTCGCCGTAACACGAAGTTAATCATCTACAAAACGTTGATTAGACCGGTCGTCCTCTACGGGCACGAAACATGGACCCTACGTGCAGAGGACCAACGCGCCCTTGGAGTTTTCGAACGGAAGGTATTGCGTACCATCTACGGCGGAGTGCAGATGGAAGACGGGACTTGGGGAAGGCGAATGAACCACGAGCTGCATCAGCTGCTGAGAGAACCAACCATCGTCCACACCGCGAAAATCGGGAGGCTACGGTGGGCGGGTCACGTCATCAGGATGTCGGATAACAACCCGACTAAATTGGTTCTCGAGAGTCATCCAACCGATACAAGAAGACGTGGAGCGCAGCGAGCTAGGTGGGTCGACCAAGTGGAGGACGATCTGCGGACCCTTCGCAGAGTGCGGAACTGGAGACAAACAGCCATGGACTGAGTGGAATGGAGGCGGCTACTATGTACAGAGGCCACCCCGGCTTTAGCCTGATCAGTAAGTAAGCCTCTAGGGATTTCACCAGGAATTCCTCTTGGGATTTCTCTTGGAATTTTCAAGGAAGATCTTCAGGCATTCCTCCAGGGATTCATCCACGATTTTTTTCAGAAATTCCTCAAAAAAACTAAAAAAACTCCTCGAAGAGTTCCTCCAGACATTCCTCCGGGAAGCCTCAAATACTTCTCCAGAAACTCCTCAAAGAATTCCTCCAGTATTCCACCAGGAAGTCCTCCATAAATTTCTTCAAAAATTCTTTCAGGAATTCCTCCAGAAATACCTCCAGGAATTCCTACAGGGTTTCCTACAGAATGTTTTCTAGGAATTTCTGCCAGAATTCATCCGAGATTTTCCCCAGGGATTCCTCCAGGAATTCGTCCACCGATTCCTCCAGATTTTTTCCGGTACTCCTCTAGGAATTTTTCGAGAAATTCCTCCAGGGATTCCTCCACGGATTCCTTGAGAAACTCCTCCAGGAATTTCTCCAGCAATTTCTTCAGGAATTCTCCCAAAGATTCCTCCAAAACTTCCTTCAAGAATTCCTCCACAAATACGTCAAGCAATTCTTCCACAGAATCTTCCTGAAAATCCTAAACGAATTTCTCTCAGAACTCTTCCAGGATTTTCTCCAGGAATTCCTCCGTGGGGATTCTTTCATGAATTCCTCGAATGGTTTCCCAGGAAGTTCTTCAGAAACTCCTCTTAGGAATTTCTTCTGAAATTCCTCCAGAAATTCCTTCATAAAGTCTCAAATTTCTCCAAAAACCCTTCAAAAATTTCCTCCAGGAATACCACTTTGATTTTTTCCAAAAATTCCTTCAGGAATATCTCCAGGAATACCTGGGAATCCCCAGGTATTCCTGGAGATATTCCTGAAGGAATTTTTGGAAAAAATCAAAGTGGTATTCCTGGAGGAAATTTTTGAAGGGTTTTTGGAGAAATTTTAAAGAATTTCTCCCGGAACTCTTTCAGACATTTCTTCAGGATTTTCTCAAGGAGTTCTTCCAGACATTCCTCCAGGAAGCCTCAAATATTGTTCCAGAAATTCCGCACAGCATTCCTCCAAGAATTCCTCCATGAGTTCCTCGTGAATTCTTTCAGGCATTTCTCTAGAAATACCTCCAGAAATTCCTTCAGGGATTCTTCTAGAAATTTTCCCATGAATTCTACCAGGAATTCCTCCAGCTATTCTTCCAAAAAATCTTCTAGGAATTTCTGTCAGAGTTCCTCCAAGATTTTCTCTGGGGATTCCTCCAGGTATTCCTCCACGGATGCCTCCAGAAAATTTTAAAGAAATTGATTCCGGAACTTTTCCAGGAATTGCTTCAGGAATATCTCAAAAATTTCTTTAGAAATTTCTCGAAGAATTCCTCCAGAAATTCTTTTAGAAATACCTCCAGCAAATCCAACTTAGATTCCTTCATGATTTTTTTCCAGAGCTTTCTCTAGGAATTTTCTTCAGAAATTCCTCCAGGATACCTAAAAAGTTATCCAGAAATTTCTCAAAGAATTCCTCCAGGAATTCCATCATAAATTCATGCAAAAGTTCCTTCAACAACTCCTTCAGGAATTCTCTCAAAAATACCTCAGGAATTCCTCCAGGGATTCCTGCAGAAAATCCTAGAGGAATTTCTCTCGGGACTCTTGAAGAATTCCTCCAGGGATTCCTCCAGGAATATCTCCACGGACTCTTCCAAGAATTCCTTAAGAAATTCCTCCAGGAGTTTCTCCGGACATTCCTCCAGAAAAACCTCAAGATTTTTCCCAGAAATTCCTCAAATAATTCGTCCAGAAATTCCTTCAGGAAATCCAGCATGAATTCCTCCAAGAATTTTTCTAGGGATTCCTCCAGGTTTCCTCCAAATTCCTAAACGGATTCATCTTGAAATTCTTCCAGGAATTTATTTCTTCAGGGATTCGTCAATGAATTCCTCCAAAAGTTCCAAAAGAACTTTACCAGGAATTCCTCCAGCAAATTATCCACAGATTCCTCCAGGAATTCATCCTGGAATCCCTTCACAGATTCCTTTGGGAATTCCTCCAAGGATTTCTGCAGGGATTTTCCAGAGCCTCCTCCAGCAAATTATCCAAGGATTACTTTAGGAGTGCATCAAGGGATTTCTCCACGGATTCCTCCAGAAATGCTACCAGGAATTCCTCCATGAATTCCTCCATAGGTTCCTCCAGAAATTCTTCCAGTGATTTCTTCTAGAATGCCCATTATTCTACCACCATTTCTATCAAAAAAAGTGGTGAAAAATACATGAAAAATTTGTATCGAAATCTTCTCAATCTAATAAGTATGAAATCAATGTTGCTACAACACAAGAGGATGCATTTTACACCAATCCCACGGTAGCTGTTTGAGGAGAACCATGACAGTGGTTGTAGTGAAGACAGGTCTCGAAAACGAGGATCAGACGAAGACGACGCGACGTCCAGATTTGGCGGATTTGAAAAAAACGAAAATGATGAACATATTTGAATGGCATCGTGTTGTGTATTTTCACATGTGTCACCATGCTGGTATTGCGCTGCATTGATTTTGAGGGCCTCCAGCTTGTGTTGAGGTGAAGTTGCTTTCCCATCAACACCGGTAGCTTTGTAAGTACAATGTTTAGGCATGAGTGGATTGATTGTGTCTAATGGCGGGATAACACTGTAAAAATACTTGAATTTTCTATATATGTATTATTTTTTGCTGCTGTCTTTCTGCCTACTGCGCTTTTTACATGCAGTTCTGTAGAGAAGTTTCCCGAAAACTAGAATTTCATAAATTCTTGATTCTACTGCTTTCCCGGTTGATTTTCACAATATTTTTTTCGCACGAACATGTACGAATGCAACAGTGATAGATTTATGTAGATCTGTCGACTCTTTCTTGAAACAATTTATGACGTTTGTATACCATTCCATTTTTACTTATATAGGTTTGAAGTAACTGCACCTGACAAGATGTAGGATTAAAAAAATAGCCACTATTTGTAGCGAAATATTAAGTTTATGGCTGAATTTCTAAAGACATTTTCATAGATATTCTTTCAGAGCCCTTTCTAAAAATTCGAGCAAAATAATGGACGGCCATAAGGCACAAGCATATCTAGGAAGAAGAAGAAGAAAAAAAACATCTTCATGCTTTCTAGAATCTTATTCAGGCATCCTCAACATGGTATTGCTCAATCCCCGCGTGTTCCCCACTTTCGTTGTCCACTTATCTCGAAAATCAATTACGCAATTTTTAAAATGAAATAAAACTTTTTCTACGGTGTGGTGCAACCGTGCATGTAAACTTGTACATAAGTGACCCGATTTTGTCAGCCCTTTTTCGGAACACATGTTTTGCTCTCTGCAAAAACTTAAACAGTTTTTCAAACTTTTTATTCCTGTATGTTTTGCATCTCAGTTTAGGTTGATGATAAACAATAATAAATTAATTAAAATTTGACTGTAATATAATGAGAGCAAATAGTTTGTCGCAAAATGGGGCTGACAAAATCGGGTCCTTACTGTATGACTCATGCCAATAGTATCACGCACTCATATAGCAGCGAATCAAATTCTCAATCTATAACCACTACTGTATTATGTATTCATGAGCAAGCTTGGACGGGAAGTTTACGGTTTCTTAGGTAAGCAAATAGCACACTTCCTTACATATGTTAAATCGATGTTCGTTATTACTTGATCCTATGTAGTATCAGATGGTGGTAATGGATTCTTCTATTTGAGGTCTTCCGGTGGTGATATGTACATAACTTTCCAAACCCGAAATATGATTGTCCATTGTTTTTTTTGGGTGTGTAGATCAGCAAACTGAACAACAAAATTTTTAAAATCGAGTGTGTAAAACGAGCAGAATATAAATATAAAAATTAATCTTTTGATAATTTTACAAACAGAACTATACAGTTAGCTTATTTTCTATATGCTAACTTTTTTCGCATTTTAATTTCACTTGATAATTCATTTATAAATCTAATTCGATTGTTACGTGGTTGTCATAGTCATTGGCAAAACATGCGAATCGTAATTTTGTTTAGTGCTATGCTGCCGTTCTACGCACATTTTTCTCACATTGTATGAAAATCCCTAGGTACATGGGACGGTTATGCGTAGAATTGCAGTATGTGAAAGAATAAATATGTTGCGCTATTACCGTAGTATTCCTCAACATATGTATTGATCAATTTATTCAATATCTAGTTAAATAACTGAGCTTACTTCATTCTCATAAAATTGTTAAACTCATTTAAAAATTTGTTATTTTGAATTAGGATACAGGCCATTAGACCGAATCAGCACGTACCGACGACACAATCAATTGTTCCGTGAAATCGTTAATCGCCCTCCATTGAATTAAGTGTTGTTGTGTGCCAGCCAGAGAGGATAGATTTGTCGTTCCTGTGCTGCCCTGCCGGAAGCGATACCCATTCCGAGGCCCAAGCCCAAAATGAGCAAACTTCAACGTCCGCCGTCAATTGTCGCCGTATCGAAATCGGACGGATGACGACGCATAAACATAAGTCAATCAGCGAGTCACATCCACTAATTGTACTTTGGCAGCTCTGATTGTTTCCTACTGTACCTAGGTATAACTGTGACAGAGACTTTTTCGAAGCCCAAATGTGGTAATCCACTACGGTCAGTTGACGCGACATATCATTCAAGCTAACTGAATGCTATCTGCAAGTTCGGATTTGGAATGGTGCGTTTCACTTCACGAAAGGCTTCTGGAATAGGGCGATTGAATTCATTGAGGACCGACATGAACTTCAATAATTATGATTCTTCACTCCAAATATCCTCTTCTAACATTTCCGCTATATTTTGTTTTTTTTTCAATTCCTAACTTTGATTCAATCACGATTATTGCATTTTCCCAATTTTATGATTTTGATGATGATGCAAAAAATGTAAGAACAATGTAATTTTTCTACTTCCATCTTTCACACCAATTATGTAAGGTACACCGAGGCAAATTGAAACGGATGGGGCAAAATGAAACGCGAAGTTTTGAAATAGATTTGAATACAATTTGAAAATTGTTCTTCCGTTAAAAGATTGTTTGAATCAAAAACAATGTGCTATGGCATTCAAGCTGTTCACCATTATTGGATAACATCATGTAAACCTGCTGTTTCATCTTGCTCCACCCGTTTCAACTTGCCCGGTGTACCTTACGGTGGTTCAAATTTGAAAATATCTGTGATAATAAGCAAAACCAATTAGTTCGGTAGTTTCAGTCCATATGAATGTTTTGGAACATGGGTAAGCCCTCAATTTAAAAATTATATCATATCAATTAATTGTGGATTACAATAAAGTGATATTAGAGAAATAAAGCTGATTTCCATACAATTTGTTGCATCGTTGGTTCCCAACCTACGGTTATGAGCCAAGCGAATTTCTCAAGAACCGAAGGTGTGAGGATGACGAAGTGAAAAGATTTTCCGGGTACTGCACTGCCGTTCTAAGCATATCTGTACCATGTTGTTTTTCTACGCATATTGTCCCACTGCTCTAACTTAAGTTTCATCTTAAGATCGATGTCAGAAAGATGCTTAACGTTATCGTGGAACATTAATTGATGTAAAATGGAAAAAGTATCAAATTAACTTCAAATGGCTCTGTTACTAAGAAAAACACGGCTAAAATGCAAAACAACATGGGACAGATATGCTTAGAAGATCAGTGCACCTCAGTGAGTACTTCATCACAATGTAGTTTTGCTGCATAGATCAGTGGTTCCCAATCTGAAGTCACGGGCCACAAGAATTTCTCAACAATTGAAAGTGCTAGGAAGTAGTGTAAATGTTTCGAGGATTGCTCATCTCAAGGAAGAGTATCTTCAATACGGATGTGTGGCAAATACCAGTGGTTTTCAATTTGCGGTCACGAGCCATGCGAACTTCTGAAGAGCCGGAAGTGTAAGAACGAAATAGAAATGTTTTTCGGATTTATAGTCTCAGGGAGCACTTATATGGTTGGAGTTTAGCGGTTCTCAATATGAAGATAATGGCCACGTGAATTATTGAAGAACCAAAAGCGCTTGGAGAAAGTGCAAATGTTTTCTTGATTTTGCGTCACAAGTAATATTAATAAAAAATAAAGCAATAACCCCTCGCACTGGATTGAAAACCTATGCTGGAACCTTTCTTATGCACATGGCTGGGGGTGCATACATTGAAATAGGCATAAAAAGAGGGAAATTTATACATACATCAAGGTCGGGCCTCAATGAGGGAATCTAGTTCGCGAGAACAGGTCGTGCTTCTGGGGATTGAAAGCGAGGCTAAGGGGGTTTCCAGAAATTTTTCAAAGAGCTTATAAAAAGGGGTTTCAAGGGACTTCAGGAGCCTATAAAGGGCGTTCTGTCAGGTTTTTTTCGGTGTTTTAATGGGATTACAGGGAATTGGACATTTCAATAATATTAAAGGGGTTTCACGTACGTTTTAAGGGGCTTTAAGGGCAATTAAGGGGGTTTCAGGAGCCTTTAAAGGGCATTACCAGGGGTTTGAGGGATGTTTCGAAGCATTTCAGAGAGTTTCTAGGGTTAATTTTTACGTCTCTGACGTATTTTGCGCACTCAAAATTTGATGTTCATTTGGCCCTATTATCTTCATTTATACTCGATTTTGATGAAGTTTTGACAGAACAACCGAAGATGACTATCATTTCATAGAATGCACCGGTTGGTGAAGTTGGATGACCAGTTCCGGATTTATACCCAGGTAACCCAGTGGGGTACGTTGGTTGGCCAAATGAAACATTTTCGTTGTAGTTTACGGATCTTATACGGATCAATAAATTTTTACATCTGAATCACATAGTATTCATATCTTTGGATACTTTAAGGTCATTTGGAACTAGCCTGTTCCGCATTCCAAGGTACCGTAAAACGGGGTAATTTTGATAGTTTTTCTGCAAGCAGTGAACTAAACAAACAAATCATAAACTGTGTATTTTTTTGTTTGAACTGTACATTAACGTATTATTATGTGTTACGCATATTGAGTTCTCTTTTTGAGTTGTATTAGAAATTTATATTAACAAATTTTGGACACAACAGTTCTAACTACATGAAATTACAAGACATTGCATAAATTTAGGCATTTACCGATTTCCATCCCAATTTTCAAAACTAATTGCAATCTTGAAAACACGCTTCATTAAGAGATTCAAGACTATATTTAGATTCTACAATGATCGATCTACCGAGAATAAGCCACAAAGTGAAAACATAGCTAAAATGTTGTTGTAGAGCTAATTGTTTAAAGGCGGTCTCCTTTGGCTAACCGACGTACCCCACTTGGTTTCCGTATAAATCCGGAACCGGTCACCCAACTTCACGAACCGGTGCATTCTGTGAAAAGGTAGTAATTTCCGATTGTTAAGTCTAATTTTCACCAAAATCGGGTAAAAATTGAAGAAAATAGAGCTGAATGAACATCAAAATTTGAGTGCGCAAAATACGTCAGGGACGTGAAGGTTAACCCTTCAGCGCGCGCGCCGTTGTATAAAGTACAACGCTACCATAAAACCTCGCTCGTCGTAAACAGCGCGAGCGCGGTGCAGTTTAAGCTACTTGATGGCACGCGTCTTGGAAGATTAAGACCGTTCCTAGAGCTTTTAGGGGTGTTTGATAGCATTTCAGGGACGTTTCATGGGGTTTTCAGATGCGTTTCGGAGGGTTTCTGGAGCCTATTGAAGGCGTCAAATGGGGGTTTAGATGCATTTAAATATATTATGATGATTTCGATTGCGTTTCAATGGTATTACAGAGGTTTAGGGTCGTTTCGATTAATTTCAGGTCAGGGTCATATCAGGGGATTTCAAGAATACTCTTAAATCAAAGGGCGTTTAAGGAGCGTTTCAAAAGGTATTATGCCTCCAAAATTTCCCTTAAATCTCCGAAACCCCCGGAAACGACTGATTAACACCTCTGAACCCCGCCGAATATGCTCCGAAGCTTCATAAAATGCCTCCAAAATCTCCCTAAAGCATCCTCGGACCTTGTGCAACGCACCTGAGATGCTCCGGAGCCCCCCCAAAAACGCCTGCGTAATGCCTCTGAATCCCGACGAAAATGCTATCAAGCTTCCTAAAAAGTCTCCGAAATCCACCTTAGGCCCCCTTGAATCTTTCGTAACGCCTCTGAATCCTGCCAAAAAATGCTCTGAAACTTACTGAAATATCTCCATTATCCCCCGAAAACCCCTACCTGAGATCCTCCTGACCCCCCAAAAACGCCACCGCAACGCCTCTGAAACCAGCCTAAAATGCTCTGAGATTTCCTGAAATGCCTCCCCTTAGTATGGTCGGGTGACACTGACATGAAACGACGAATCGGCTAATGTCGGCACTGTCTTCCGTCCCATAAAACCATGACATGGCTTTAAAGTAAGCTCCAGACCTGTACTTAGGCAACTAACTGGATGGAAGTAGATTCAGATGAGCACTCCAGATTAGTGCTGATCCGGCTCTGAGCCCAGTCCCCATAAGAGCCTGTGCCAGTCCTCGGGTGGCCTCTCTGCTTGCATTGATAACCACCAGGATCATCGGCAGTGAGGGATAGCGGCTCTAAGGGGCACCCAACATAAATGACTACCAAATCCATAAGCCATGCGATCGAAAGTGGATAGGCAGGGCATGAGGCGGCGCAGCACCGGCTGAGGAAGCGCAGACAACTGGCGCGAACCACACGCAGGCGCTGAACCGCAACAGGAGCGGTCTAACAAAGATGTTTGTAGCTGCCGAATAGCTGAACGAGCTGATCGGCTTCACGAGCGGGCAGACTAACATCATCAAGGATCTGAAACTGAGCCTGCTGAAGCTCCGCAAATCGCTAGCTTTGGCCAAAAAGGAGTACGATCTCCTGGTCGAAGAACGGAGTGTGGCTGACGCGAGCCGGGAAGGCCGGTCAACTCAAACCGACAGCTTTTTCTTTGATGGCAGCGCGAAGATGGCGCATGAGACCATGCAGCTCACCGCAGCCGTAGCGGAGAGGTCAAACCGCCCTACGGCTCGAGCTGAATGGTCGAAGCCTGGTGAGGAGACGCGGCCGAGTGGCAAGAAGCGTCCGGAAGAGGCGGTGGAAAGCCGAAGAGGAAGAAAGAGACAGCCAGCGCGAGCAACGAGGCTCCCAAGTCGGCTGCGAAACGCGCAAGGGGCAGAGAAATCAAGCTCCGAAAAGCCAACCCCAAGAGAAATGGGGGCTAACCGGAGCAGGGGAAGGAGAACCCTTGGATCTCGTTTGGAAAGAAGGAGTTGTAAAAATTGGAACCAGCTCGTAAGCGCGAACGGAGCGACGCGCTGATCTTTAAAACTGAGGCGGATACATACGCCTAGGCAGTGAGGGCCATGCGTGGCGAAAATATCATGGTACAAATGTCCCAAATGGAGGATAATGTGCCTCTGGAGCCAGCCTTCTGAAGGCACCTTCTACAAAGCGCTAGCTCAAGAGGTACTGGGCGAAAAAGTGCAGATAGGATCCCTAACGTTGCGGTGGAGGCAACTCTCCAGTGTAAAAAACCTGGACGAGATCACCGACACAGAAAAGCTCGCAGCCGCACTTAAACAGCAATGCGAGATAGATGCATCAAGTGCATCGACCCGTCTAAGAAAGGGCCCAGCAGACACGCAGATCACCACGATCAAGCTGCGGGGAAGGTGCTCGAAAAGATCATCCTCAATAGAATGTTGAGGTTCACTGAGGGCGAAAATGGTCTTTCGAGCAACCAGTACGGCTTCCGGAAGGGGAGGCCCACCGTAGACGCTATCTTATCGGTTACAAAAACCACTGAGAAAGCACTCGAGCCTAAGAGGAGGGGAATCCGCTTATGCGCGGTAGTGACTCTGGATGTAAGGAATGCGTTTAATAGCGCCAGCTGGTCTGCTATTGCCGATGCGCTCTCGCGTACTAGTTTACGACAGGGCTTGTCGTAACCACGTGGTCATGAGGAGGGGGGGGGGGGGGGTTCGGCCAATAACCATTTTGTATGGATAAATAAAATTTTTGTATGGACTAATGACCACGCGGAGGGGGTTGAAAAGTCCCAAAAAATGACCACGTGGTTTATGGACAGCCCCACGCGGAGGTGATTCGGAAGTGCTTTCACATAACCTCAGGAGTCCCGCAAGGTTCCATCCTGGGTCCGGTGTTATGGAATGTCATGTACGACGAGGTGTTGAGGTTAGAGTACCCAGTGGGAGTGA
This sequence comes from Aedes albopictus, assembly GCF_035046485.1. NCBI lineage: Eukaryota > Metazoa > Arthropoda > Insecta > Diptera > Culicidae > Aedes > Aedes albopictus. Next base: position 140,979,529 of record NC_085138.1, on the reverse strand, counting down.
AGATTGTCGGATTTGCCGACGACATTACACTCGAAGTCTACGGTGAAACGATCGAGGAGGTGAAGTTAACTACCGACCACTCGATCAAGGTTGTGGAGGCGTGGATGCGGTCCAGGAAACTGGAGCTGGCTCACCACAAGACAGAGGTGACGGTTGTTAACAACCGGAAGTCGGAGCAGCAGAACGGAAATCAGTGTAGGAGAGTGCACTATCCTGTCAAAGCGCTCCGTCAAACACTTGGGCGTGATGATCGACGATAAGCTTACCTTCGCTGCCCATATTCGCATAGTCGATGTAACCACCAACGTCTGCTCTGATGGGAAAACACGATTTTATAGATTTTTTCCGGATTTACATATGCACCGACTATTTGAATTAAATAATCTGTCAGTTTCGTGGATTACAGCTACAAAAAGTGAGCCGCAATGATTTTAAGCTGTTTCATGTAATTTTTCCATATTTAAAACGTGTACGCCAGTTTATGCGACCATTCAGTCATTTTGATGAAAGATTACACGGATAAGTTGACGTAACAACCAGATTGCTATGACCGTTATGTTAGCTATTACGGTACCCGTTTTCTGAACAAGTGTTAGATTTTTTCGGTAATGTCCGTCTTCTTCTTCTTCTATATGGCTCTACGTCCCCACTGAGACTTGGCCTGCCTCGCTTCAACTTTGTGTTCTTTGAGCACTTCCACAATTATTAATTGAAGGGCTTCCTTTGCCTGCCATTGCATGCATTTGTATATTGTGAGGCAAGTGCAATGATACACCATGCCAAAGGAGTCGAAAAAAAAATTTCCCGACCGGAACGGGAATCGAACCTGGGTCTCCGGTTGAATGTCCGTATTCATGCGTTAAATACATTCTTTGTTGATAAGCAGCAGTCCCGACTCGAAATAAGATGTACTAACCGTGTTTTCAGAAAAAAAAAGCTAATACGTCACATTCTGAAGATGTGAACTATCTGATAGTGCGGTCAAGCGTACCATAAAGCGTGGGCATCGTAGTAAGATTCACAGTTGGTCGGCTTTAAATCAGACCGGACAAACTGTTTTTCAATGATTATGGGAAAATTTCCTGCAAGAAATTGCGATATCAAAGCATGTGCATTATTTCTTGAAATACTATGATTCTCTGGCTTATCTTTACCTGTCCAAAAAATCGACTAGTCCAATTTGACTTTACGTCGACCAGTTTTCTTATTTCGTTTAAAGTGTGCAAAATACCGGAATTAACATTACTCCCCAAGCTCTGCGATGGATTCTAACGGTTTCTTCCAATGCACCATGCAATTAAGGCAGTCTATGTTGAAAAGGTTATTTTATGCCTTATCCTAAATATGGTGTTGTACGTAACTATTTATTAAGAAATACCTTAGTAATATTTACAATTTTTTTTAGATTAACTTGATAAACTAAAACATTAGTGTCACCCGCGGGCCTCATTTTTTTTCTCATATTCGACAATTACGAAATGTTACGAAACTAATTTCATTTTAATAACCTTGTACTATTTCTCTACACTAAGTTTTTACAATTAAATTAGTAAACATGAAAAGCTCATACACCCAACGCCTAATCAGATAGATATGGATTTAATTTAACTAAGTTTTGGAGGATGTTTACGACTGGGAAGAAATGTTGAACTGTTGGGGCTTTCTCAGTCTAACAGGATTAAACGGCTATGCCAAACTCCTGACCGTTTCACTTTTGTTAGACTGAAAAGCCACAACAGTTCAGTAGTATTGTTTCAATGATGTTTTTGAAACAAAACGTAAAACTCATAATAGTTTTGCTGTGGAATGATTTTACTCATGGCTAACCATGAGTTTACTATTTCATTAATCAATCAGTTGCCACAAAAACTCACGTTTCGGGTTTCAATGAGTTTGCTTCAAGCACTTAGTAAGTAGCTGAAAGGGAGTTTGAGGAGTTTACGTCGTAATTCAGAGGAAGCGATAGAGATCTACCACAATCATCCATACAAAAAATATAACTGTTCATACATGAGGTGTTTGAATTCTATACCTAGCAGGCACGGCATTTGGCGGTGCTGCATGAACTACGAATTTTACCAAGTATGTAAATAAATCGATACAGTATGAACCCAATTTTGTCAGCCCCACAAACTGTTTGCTCTCATTAACTTACGGTCAAACTTTAACTAATTCAATCATGTTCATCACTAAACTACTGCTTGAAAATCTATTTCGATATTTAGGGAGAACAAAAAATGTGTCCCCGAAACAGGCTGACAAAATCGTTTAACTGATGTATAATGAAGCTGATAAAACACGGCAGGCTGCGGTGGGCTGGGTACGTAGCTCGTATGCCAGAGAAATGACAAACTTATACCATATTAGCAGAGAACCAGGAAGGAGTCATTGGCTTCGTGGTAGGGCGCGCACGTGGGCCTTTTAGGTTTTCCTCAACTGCATTTTGCAGCCCTAAGGGGCTCCAAAATCTCAGGGCGACTGGAAGCGATTGATCCAGGACTAAGACCAGTGGAAACGATTACTTCAATCGGCATAGACTCACCATTACGAGTTGTAGGCTATCAAGTATCAATTTGTAAAATTATTCGCATGTTGTTGTCAAAGCATCATAAATGTTTCAGTATCTACATTGCATCCATAATTAGTATTAAACATAATTGATAATATCCACTATGAAAGTTGTTGATATTGAAAATAATTTTCAGGCGTCTGAAATCAAATAATTAGATATCTCAAATATAAATTATGTTTGTGTCAATAAATTATCTTAATAAATTATCTCGATAAATTATGTTCAATCACGTTTTATGGGGAGATTTTAGTTTTCTTGTACACAGACGTCAGTATTGCGACCACATGGTGGTTACGTCAAAACGTTCTTTTCAAAATACTCACATGTTTTAGAACAAACACATTTTTTTAATAATTGGAGCATATGCTATACATGGTGTAGGATATGTTAAGCTACAGGGTGCGGCAGGAAAAAATGCGAAAAGTTCAAGGCACTATTACACGCTAAATATGGGATATATATGAATATTTTTTCATGACAGTGTATCAGTCAATGTCTATATTCTAGCACTGAAAAATAAAAATGAACATATTTGATGTTTAACATGTGATAATGTAGGCCTAATAAGCGGATATCAATAAACTGCGCGCCCAATGGTCATTAAACTAAATGACTATAACAGTACCAAAATTAGCTCGAATTCGATGAACAACCAGACCACACTGATCCACAGCCATGTAGTTTCACATACCAGATGAAATAAGTACATATATTTGATGATATTGTAGAGAAATTAAAAAATTTGTTTTATCAGATGCGAAATTTAGCGACCTGTGTGATTTTCTGCGGTTTGAAAATTCTGGATGTCTTTATCTTCAGGCGCCGCCCTGTAAAGGTTAGTGACCAAAATGGGATTTTTTTAAATTAACTTTTCAGAAAACTAGCCTATTACAGATCATGGAACGTTGAAACATAGATTGGTTAATGTCAAATGGACGAAAATGAGGTTTGAAGTTGAAAAACACTTTCGCTTTTTTTCCTGCCGCATACTGTAAAAAAGTGGATTTTGACCTATGTGGCGTTTACGTCACCTATGCGAATATGAGCAGTTCGGTAGCCACGTCGATTATGCCTGTAAAAGAGCCTCCACAGCTATTGCGGCACTGTCCCGGATGATGTCCAATAGCTCTGCGGTGTACGCCAGTAAGCGCAAGCTTCTGGCTAGTGTTGCTACGTCCATACTTAGGTATGGCGGCCCGGCGTGGGGCACCGCGTTAAGTACTGAATGCTATCGACGGAAGGTTGCCTGAGGGTTGCGAGTGCGTACCGTACCGTGTCACACGACGCTCTCTGCGTCATTACTGGTATGGTGCCTATCAGCATTCTTATCAGTGAGGACATGGAGTGCTTCGATATGCGCGGCATAAGAGGCTTATGCAGGACTGCCAGGATGGCCTCCATGGTCAAATGGCAGCGCGCGTGGGACAGTTCCACCAAAGGAAGGTGAACCCATAGGTTGATACCGAGGGTAGATAGTTGGATTGATAGGCGCCATGGGGAAGTCACATTCCACCTGACACAGGTCCTTACAGGTCATGGTTGCTTCCGACATTATCTACGCCGTTTCGGGCATGCGGATTCTCCCGAATGTTCAGTGTGCAATGGTTTAGAGGAAACGGCGGAACACGTTTTGTTCGTGTGCCCGCGTTTTCGCACAATGCGTGACTGCATGCTTGCCACATGCGGGGAGGACACAAACCCGGACAATTTGGTCCAGAGGATGTGTAGGGATGAGTTTGGCTGGAACGCCGTTTCAACGGCTATCACCCATATCGTCTGGGAGCTACAGAGGAGGTGGTGCGTGGACTCGGAGAATGGCTTGCCCAGATGCAGTACAAGAGGTGGTTCAGGGGTTGAAGTCGGCTTCGTAGGTCATACTGGTGCCCTGTGGTCGAGATCGACCCTTACAGTAAATAAGTGGCCGCGGAGAGGAAGTCCCGGTAGCGGTGCTGTCGTGGCGTCGGTCTACTGGGTTGGATCCGAGCCCGCGGTTGGAAAGGGGTCCCCGGCAAGTATCGGGGCAGGTGGAAACCCTGCTGTCAGCAACCTTCTGGTGTAGTTGATAGGGCCTGAAGGGTAGTGATACCCTTGCCTTCAGCAGGTCAGATCGGGTTGCACGTGGGCATCAGTTCTTGATGTCTGCAAAGCAGTTGGGCGCGGGCGGGGTTGACCCTGCTCGCCTTCCGAGGACAAAGGGAGTGGCGAGGACCACTCGGGAAACTGACTAAGCGCCAGCATGTTACCGTGATGGAGTCTCTAGAGCGAGTCATCGATGTTCGTTGCTGCTAGGCTACGCAGCTAACCTTGAGTTAGCGATGTGCACTAGCTCCTCTTTGAAGCAATACCGTCTTGGTGGTTCCGGAGAGACGAAGGGTTCGGTGACCATAGGAATGTGTTTTAGTGGGTCGAGGAGAGAGTAGTCCTGGCTTTTACTAGTGTTGTAGAAGACAGCCTTAACCCTACACTACCCTAACCTTCCTGTTAGGGTGTCTGTAGAGAAGATTTTTCCCCCTATGGTTTAGAAGGAAAAAAGGAGTATACTTTGCAGGAGTGGACGGCCACATCGCCAAGGAGTGCAACTCGGCACCAAAATGCCTGATTTGCACGGCAAACAAAGGTCACACGACGGGCGGACCTAAATGTCCAAGCACGCGAGGAGGTTGAACCAACCAACGATATGTAGGTTACACAGCTAAGCCTGAACCACTGTGAAGTCGCACAACAATTTCTGTGGCTGTCAGTCTAGCAGTCAAGTACAGACATCGTCCTACTATCGGACCAATGCAGCATCGCTTCTGATACCGGGAACCAGATAGCGGATAAGGCCAAGCGAGCGGCGATCTGTACAACCGATCGTTTCCCGATCCAGCAATTACTTTCCACGTCGGACGAGGGATTCGCAATAGCGAAGATCAACGGGGTGTACTACTGCCGTTGTTATGCTCCCCCCGATACCGATAGACCAGTTCTCGCTATCACGCGCACTAGTGGGATTGAATCCCGTGATCATCGGTGGAGACTTCAACGTCTGGGCGATTGAGTGGGGTAGTCACTTGACTAACGTGAGAGTCTGGGCTTCACTCGAACTCGAAGAGCCGGAAAAGGAACGGAAACATTGGTTTTACTGCCCAAACCCGGAAAGCCACCTGGCAACCCGTTGGCATACAAACCTTTCTGCCTTCTAGACACCACCGGAAAACTGTTCGAACAGATCATTCTGTCGAGGCTGATAGTTTATACCGAGAAACCCGATGGCTCTGACCTCTTGGATACCCAGTTCGGCTTCCGGAAGGGTGGATCGATGGTGGACGCTATTAGGGCTGTAAACAAAGCGGCCGAGATAGCGCTCCAGAGGAAGCGAAGAGAGTTTCACTACTTCGCGTTTGTCACTGTGAACGCTAAGAAAGCGTTCAGCAGTGCTAGCTGGGTCACCATTGAATGCGTCATTTAACCACCACCTAGGAGTCCCGGTTAGCCTGTGCCGGATACTGGAGAGCTATTTCCGAAAATGGGTGCTAATCTATAACACCGAGGAAGCCAAGAGGAGCACCGTGGGGGTACTTCAACTACCCTTGCATGAAGCATCGATCATAGTCAAAACCAATTATTTTTATATTTTACAGGTCCTGAGGATCAGCCGATTAAAAATAAAAAGTTTGTCCTGTAGCTTTGAGAGTTAACGTATAAATCGCCTGCATGTAACTTGCACACCTACGCATTCACAGCAAGTTATTATTCTCCATCAGCAACACTGAGTCAAAATGTTTCTTGCAAGAACGACCGTCTGCGCAGAAATTGAATATATAATAAATTATTTATGACTTACGCGGTTGGTGAACATCGAAAACAAAAATCGATGAAAACGCACTACACTGATCTAAAGCGCCTCAAGCTAGACTATAACTCGCCTGAATTTAGCTTGCACACTTTCGCATTAGCAGCAAGTGGTTGTTGTTCATCTACATACATCAACAACACCGTGCAGCAATCAATCCCAGCTCGGAGAAAGTCATCGCGCTTGTCTCGTCATTAAAACTTTCAATGACGACCGTACCTGCTGAACGCCAAAGCACGCTCCAGGCCGGCTAATCCTTCCGTTGTTGGTTGTTGGAGTTGCGTCTAATTTATCATGCACCTCACGCGCACTTAACAGCAACGCTCACCACGACGGACGACGACGATACCTTCTCTTGCCTGGCACTTGACACTGAGCCGGGATCGGTACGGTGGTATCGTAGCGTAGCACAGAAAAGCAGCGTGCACTCGTCACCACCATCCACCCGCACCGGCAATAATGGAACGGGGAATGAAGACATTAAAGTTATGATTTCAATGAATTATTCAACTATCGCCACTTTTGCTTCCTCCGCACACCCACACTCGGGAAATCAAGCCTTTGCTTCATGATGGCACAGCACGGCGTGGTGGCGTCGCATTCCAACACTCGACGTCGACGATGACGACCGTTGTCGTCTTCGTCGTCGTCGCCGTACAGTGAAAAGCTCTCGCCGATAACGCTCTCAAACGCCCGAATGTATGCCTTCTGCGCGATTGTGTGCGCTACTTTCATTCAGTCAGCAAAGCAAACGGAATCATTGCGATTCTGCTTCACCGGTTCCGCTCTCCGTCTCCGACGGCATCATCAGTCGTCAGTCCGCCCGTCCGTTTGTGAATGTGATGTTTGAAAACAATGGCCCGCTCTAAAGTAGCTCTCTTCTCCACGGTTCCTGCCTACTCAACTCATTCGTTGCTTGCGCCATTCCATTGAGTCCAGGAGTCGGAAATATTTTTCCAACCATTTACTGCGACTCACTGTTATGCTGAGTGGATGGGTAAAACGCGTTTTGTAAGAAAAGGCTTATGCTGGGTGCGTTCAGAATGTCTCCAAAAAATTTTCTAAGGATTTCCTTAGAAAATCTTCAGCAATTCTTTCGAAATTCCCTTCAGAAACCCCGTTATTTCTCCGACATTTTTATGGATATTTCAGATATTTGTAATGAAACTTTATGAATTTGTCCGAGGATCCCTTTAAGAAATATTCTATGGATGCCTTCCTAAGTTTCTGCAGGAATTCGGCCTTAAAATCCACCGATTTTTTTTCTTTCCAGAAACTCCTTCGGTTTCTTCAAAAAATCTTGCAGAGATTCTTTATAATATTTCCCCAGGGCTTCCTAAAGAGATTCCTTCAAAAATTTCTCCAAGATTTCTTCTCCATAGGCTCTTTCTGAAACTCCGCCAGGGATAACCTCAGATTTTTTTTCTGGGAATTCGTTTAGCAAATCCTTCGGGAATTTCTAGAGGGATTGCCTCATAGTTTTCTAGAATCGACTGAGAACTTCTACAGAAATATTTACAGGAATTTATGTGAACCGAGATCCAGCGATACCTTCCCTACTAACAAACACTCCTTACTGCAGCCTTTGTTGGAGTCGTAGGTTGGTACTAATATTCCTTCCCTCTTCCAACCTGCCTGCAAGAACGTGGCCGGCGCCCTTATTGTACCGTAAAAAGTCTCTAGAGTGTGCACAGTGAAAATGTTGACAACTTCTAGTCAATTATTCAGTTGATTGATTGTTCAACTGTTATTGGTACGGTTCAATCACGAAATAGGGGATTTTTTTTATTATCATACAAATTAGGTCAAAGGATCTCAGATTTTCATGAAACATTTTCCACAGGCAGGGCTCATGGATATATGAACAAAAAAAAAATGCAAAAAAAAATCGGTCGCCTATTTTTCCAGAAATCTCAATTGGATTTTTTTTGTTTTCCCTGACACTACTTACTTTGAAAAATCATAACACAAGAACGAAGCATCGTAGAATCAGTTTTTTAAGAAAATTAAAGCAAATTTTCGCAGAAGTTCAAAAAAATGAACTGGAAAAAGTTTTCCATCCAATTATCAAAGTTGAGAAAATTTGTAAAGGAAAGCCGGAAAAACTATGCCTGAACTTGTGGAAAATTCTCGAAAAAATATTTTTGAGAAGGCTATTTTATAAATTTTAACTGCTAATGCACTTTTTTTTTTTTAATTTTGAGTTATGGCCAATTTTGTTGAAAAATGTCCAAATGTGCCATATAAGCATTTTGTTTGAAATATAATAACTCAAGAAAGAAGCATCGTAGAAGCAAAGTTTTTTAATGCAAATGAAAGAAAATTTTATCAGAAATCCAAAAAAAAATATGAAGTGGAAAAATGTTTAACCGTTGAGGAAACTCATAAAGAAAAGCCGGGAAAACTCGAGCATAGTTCGCGGAAAATTTTCAAAAAATATATTTGAGATGGCAATTTCATAAGCTTTGATCGCTGAAATTTTTGAATGCGCTTTTTTTTTCTTTCTTGAATTACGACCAATTTTGAGAAAAAAATACCATGTACGCATATATTAATGGGCGTCCATAAATGACGTAGCTTTTTAGAAGGGAGTCTGGGATTGTGTTACGAGCCATGTATAAGGTATGGAAAAAAATGCTACGACAGGCAAGGAGGGAGTAAAATATCGGTCAAAAAACGCTACGTCATTTATGAACGCTCCCTTATACGGTAAGTTTCACAAAATTTGCCAAAACTCAGAAACAAAAGAAAGCAAATTCCATTCCAAAAATTATAGCGACCAAATCTTATAAAATTACTGTCTCAAAAATATTTTTTTTGAAAATTTTCCGTAAATTTGGGCGTAGTTTTTCCGTCTTTTCGTGGAAAACTTTCTCCGGTTTATTTTTTTTTTTGGATTTCTGAGGAAATTTGCTTTCATTTTCCAAAAAAACTTTGTTTCTACGATGCTTCGTTCTTGAGTTATGGTTTTTCAAAGTAAGTAATTAAGTGTCAGGGGAAATAAAAAAAATGTTCACCTGAGTTTTCCGGGAAAATAGGCGACCCTGATTTTTTCATTTTTTTGAGCCCTGCCTGTGGAAAAAAAAATTCATGAAAATCTGATACCCTTCGGCCTAAACTCGTACGGTAATTAAAAAAAACCAGTAGTAACCATAGATGTGTAGTCAGTCTTAAGCTAAGGTAAGCTAGAAAATAGGTAATTCAAAAAAAAATCTCTAAGGGTTTCTTTGGAAAATCTTCAGCAATGCTTCCAAAGTTCCCTTCAGCAATTCTTCCAGGGATATCGTTAGAAGTTTCTCTGGAGATTCTTACAGGAATTCTTTATGGCATTTCTTCATGAATTTGTTTAAAGATTGCTTTGAGAAAACTTGTAAGAATTCCTTCAGAAATTACTCTAGCAATTCGGTCCTACAACCTACCAAATTTTTTTTCCTGTCTCGAAAATTCTTGTAGATATTCATAAGATAATTCTTCAAAAAATTCTCCAAGAATTCCTTCAGGTAAATTTCCATGGAATTCTTTCGAAACTTTGCCAAGGATTACTCTAGAAAGTGTGTGAAGAATTAGCAATAAGTTAAAATTCACAAATACAAAGAAATTAAAAAAAAAAATACTCTAGAAAGTGTTCCAAGAATTTGTTTAGAAAAATCCTTCAAGAATTTTTCTAGGGATTGTTTCAAAGTTTTCTGCAGGAATTGCTCCAGGAGTGCTTCCAAATGTTCTTTCATAAATTCTTCCAGTGCACATTGGGCAAAATCAAGCCCAAAGGTGGAAAAAATTAATAACTTTCTTATTACAAGACACTATGTGAGCATCAATGGCTTATTCGAAAGCAAATTTACTCAAGAATTGGTTTGTGGATGATTCATGTATGGGCAACTTCTCTGAAGCGAGTCATAGCGCCCGTTTTACCCCAGTTCCCCCTAAAATTTGTGAATTTCTGTTATTTTACGGCACTTGTTATGATTTGAATAATTATTACGCTGGGATACCATCGCCCCACTCCCATTGAGTAACGTTACATACAAAAAGTTATTAAAATTTTTGAATGTTTTTTTTTTTTCATTTAACCCAATTGTGCCCTAAAGTTCCAAATTTCATAGGATGCAATGATATTACTGGTTAGCTCTTCATCAATATTAACTCATATCATGCATAGAAGTTTCAAGTTAAAGTTGTTTTAATTTAAAAGCAATAAAAAATAAGTTTATAGGAGAGTTTGGGTAAACTAAGCTCTAAAACTATATGATGCCGTCACCTCCCGTCTATGGGGCTATGCGCAAACAACATTTAGGATATTTTTGGAGTATATAAGCAATGGCTCATCGTTTGGAAATGTTTGGAATCGGTGGTATAAGGATGGGAACTACTCATATTTGAATGCGGGAGAACTTAAATATAACCAATAATTTGAGATCAAACTCGCCAAAAATGGTTTCTTTAGGAATAAACCATGTGTGTTCGATCATTTATTTAGTTATTGTCATGTTAAAAATCATAAATAAAAATATAAAATGAATTTCTACCTTGAAAATATACCATTGCCTAATTGACCCCACAACACCCTAAAATTCCAACATTTTAATAACTTTTTGTATGTAACGTTACTCAATGGGAGTGGGGCGATGGTATCCCAGCGAAATAATCATTCAAATCATAACAAGTGCCGTAACATAACAGAAATTCACAAATTTTAGGGGGAACTGGGGTAAAACGGGTGCTATGACTCGCTTCAGAGAAGTTGTCCGTACATGAATCATCCACAAACCAATTCTTGAGAAAATTTGCTTTCGAATAAGCCATTGATGCTCACATAGTGTCTTGTATTAAGGAAGTTATTAATTTTTTCCACCTTTGGGCTTGATTTTGCCCAATGTGCAGTGGTTTCTTCAGAAAATCTTTTAGGGGTTCCTTCAGAAATTTCCACAAGTATTTTTTAAAGGAATCCACCACCCAAGCAACACACATGTTATAAAAAAGCTACGACATCGCAAGTTTTGGTTGTATAGAAGTTTATTTTACGTTATTTCAACACAATGTTAGAATTACGTCAAATAAACTTCTATACAACCAAAACTTGCGCTGTCGTAACTCTATTATAACATGTGTGTTGCTTGGGCAGTGATTTGTTCTGGAATTGCTCTCTGGATTCCATTGAAAATTTCCGCAGGAATATATCCGGACAGTCATCTAGAAAATCATACAGACATTCATCTAGATATTCTCACATTATTACTTTCAGTGATTCAGGCAGAAGTTCTTCTAAAGCTAATAGTTTTTTTATCTATGTTAACGAAATTTTTAGCCCTAGGATAGTTCATCTCGGGACCCACGCTTTACTTCCCTTCCGAAGGAAGAACTCACATTTTGTGAGTTTGGCGGGAGTGGAATTCGATCCCAGGTCCTCGGCGTGGTAGTCACGTGCTTTAACCATCACACCAGGTCCGCTCCACATACTAATAGTTCATGCCGAGATTCCTTCATATCTGAATTTCTTCCAGATTTCCCATCAAGTTCTCCCGGAAACTTCTCCTACATTTCTTCTAAGAATTTTTCCACGGATTCTTTAGGGGAATCAGCTCAGAAATATGTTTAGGCATTTCTACCGAAGTTCCTTTAGAAACATCTCAAGACTGTTTTCTATGGACTGTAACAGAAGCTTATAGCGACGTGCATCCAAGAACTCCTTCTAAAATTTGTCAACAGAAAGATTCAGGAATACTTTCATAAAATCCTCCATGTATTTAATATTATCCATGGATTTCGCCAGAAACTTTTCTGAAAATTCCTCAATAAATTGATTTGGGATTTTTCGACCTCGATAAACTTTTCTGGTATTCCCACTAAGGGGTTTCTTGAAAGGTTTCTTCAAATTTTCCTTCAGGGAGTTTTTTAGAATATTTTCCTGGCATTCAAGAATTTCCTTGGGACTTCTTCAGTTATTCCTCTAGAGGTTAATTCAAGGATACTTCTGAGAATTTTACCTGGTTTCTACTGAAAATTTCTAGAGAAATTCCTTCCGGAGCTATTATAGAAATTTCTGCTTGAATTTCTTATAGCCAAATATATCCAAAGACATGTCCAGAATCCAGATTTTTTTTCGGGAATTTCAGCAAAAAATTTCCTAGAAAGTCCTTTCATGATTTTTTTTTCAGAAAACTGCTACTGATATTTCTCTATTACCCTATAGAGATTCTTTCGGAAATTCTTCCAATGATTAATCATATTTTCGTGAGAAATCTAATCAAGAAGTTCCGTAGAAGTTCCTACAATAATTTTTTTTTTTTTGAAATTTCCACGCGGTTCCTTCAAAAATATCTCTTGAGATTCTTTCATAGGTTTCCGAAGGATTTTTTTTTTCAGATATTCCTCCAGGGAGTTCTCAGGATTATTCTCAGAAATTGCACAAATTTCTGCTCTTATTCCCGTTGAAAGTTCTTTAAAAATAATCTCCAGAGACGTTTGCAGAATTGTAGGGATTTCTTTAGGAATCGCAGCAGAAGATTTCTTTAAAATGTCTTCCATGGATTTTTTATTCAGAAATTCCTCTTGAAATTTCTTCAAAAACCCCACAGAGATTCTTTTGGAAATTGTTCCAAGGGTTCTTCTAATAATTCCTTGAAAAAATCACGAACTTCTGTAGAAGTTCCCGCAAGAATCCTTTTTTGAAATTGCTCCTGCGGTTTTTTCGAAACTCTTTCCTATGAAATACCTTCAGATTCAAACGTTTTTTTTTTCAGAAATTCCCTAAAGTTACCTAACTCTCGGTAATTCTTGGGCCTAAAGTAGTTTTTAAGGAAATCTTTCAAATATTTCAAAAAACTCATGGCGATGCACTCGGATATTCTTGAAGCAATTTCTGACGTTACTTCTGAAGGAATTCGTGGCTGGAAAAAAACGGAAGAAATTACTTTTTGCAGCTTCTGGAAGAATCCAGGAAGTAATTTAAGGAAAAATTGCTTGAGAAATTTCTTAAGGGATTCTTGGAGGAATCCGCAGAGGAATTTCTGGAGAAAAGTCTCAAAAAAATGTCTGCAGAAATCGCAAGAGAAATAACATACAAAAGTACTGATGATTTTCTAAATGAATCCTAGGAAGAAATCCTACAGATACCTCTGGAGAAATTCTCAAAATAATTTCTTATACAACCCTTGATAGAATTTGTACATGAAATCCCTGAAGTACTGGAGAAATTTCAGAAAAAAAAATCCTGGAGGAATTCTTTGAAGAATCACTGAAGAAATGCCCAAAATAATTTGTTTGAATGAATCTTCTAAAGAATACCGAGTACAACTGGATAATTTTCAACAGATACTCATAAAATATTTTCCTAAAAAAGTTTTTGAAAAATACCAAACATACTTGGAGTAGATTTGGCAGGAATCGAGATAATCTTCTTCTTCTTCTTCATGGCTTTACGTTCCAACTGGAACTTGACCGGCCTCTCTTCAACCAAGTGTTCTTTGAGCACTTCCCCAGTTATAAATTGAAGGGCTTACTTTGCCTGCCATTGCATGAATTTGTACCTTGTATGGCGAGTACAATACACTATGCCCAGGGAGTCGGGAAAATGTCCCCGACTGGAACGGGAATCGAACCCGCTGTCTCCGGATTGGCGGTCCATAACCTCAACCTCTAGGCTAACTGGAGACCCCCTCGAGATAATATGTGGAGAATTTCTCAAACGTTACCGGAAAAGTTTCAAAAAGAGTCCGTGAACAAAGGTCTGAACGCCTGGATGAACTTCTGAAGAAAACTCCAGAGGAACTTCCAGAAAAATCTCTTGAGAAATTTTAGAGGAATCATATATATAAAATCCCAGCATTGTTTGTCTGTCTGTCCATAAAGCTTGGAAATGTTACGTTAAAATGTTTCACCATAGTTCTATCAAATTTCTAAAAATTACAAGATTTTTCTGGATGTTTTCTGATTTTCCAGAAATAAAAAGAAGAACCTTCTGGAATATTCGGCAACATTCTAAACCAGTGCTTCCCAAAGTGGGCGAAATCGCCCCCTTGGGGGCGAAAATTTGAAAAATCAAAATTGGGGGGCGAAAATACTAAAAAGGGGGGCGATTTTTTTCAATGATTGGACAACATCAAAAGTATTGAATTACAAGTCGAGAATATGAACCGAATCATAAAAACTCCCTAGCATTCAAGCTTACAGTTCAAGTTTGGTCTAGAATAATAAAAAATGATGTGACTATTAAACATAAGCATCGACTTAATTTTACAGAATTATTGGTATTTATGTGGACTTTTTGGCAAAATTGCTGGACCACACTGCTACACTGCTAGACCACACTCAAAGGTTTGTGTGATTCTGGAAATCTAAATAAAAATATACCTGGAAAATCCTATAATGAACATTCGTGAACGGTGGAAATTCCAGTAAAAACATGAATATCAGACGAATTTCAGAACACTTCTCTGATGAAATTCGTATCACAGTGCTTTCAAACAACTGTGTTTGAAAATGTTTCAGAGAAGCTTCTCGGAGGAATTCCAAACTTTACTGAAGTTAATTCGAAAACATTCTAAAAATTTTGCGTAAAATTCCATTTAAATCTAGTCATGAATGCTGCGTATTTACTTGTTTGATAATTTATTTAAAACACAGAAAGCATTGAAATTTATACGAAGCTCGTAGACTACATTTGAAAATACACCGATATTTATTATTATTTATTTCTTTATTACATATCAAGATTTTCAGCCCTCGGCAACACACCGCGATAGTTTTCTGAGTTGCACTTTTTTTCACATAACATGTGTTTGAATTTGTTTTCAAATTCTCCACCAGTCTTATTTGACTACTTGTGACCAAACATTGACTCTCAGTTGTTGAAAAAGTCCTTTTAAGAACAATGATAAAACATCTGGTTGGGAATATCGAGTGTTCATATGTGTTCACCACAGTTCGTTCTATTTTGATTAATAAATGTTCAATTAACAACGGTTTGAGAAGTAGGCATAAACATGATTTCAATATTTTTGTAAGTACGATTAAAATCTACAATAGGGGGATTCACTTAACAGCGTAAACTGATTAAACTGATTAAACGTCGCGATCACCAAGGCAATCTTTGATTATTTCATTCGCAAAATCATGAAACATTTCAAATAAGCAGAAAATCATGGCTTACGCAGCAATTTAATCTGTTTAGTGAGTACCCCTAATATTTTTTTTCAAATGCGGAAAATCAACGTATTTACAAAACAATTTAATGAAAATGAGAGTGACACAGATTTAGATACAATGAATGCACTACTAGATTTGCCACAGTAGCGCTTTTAAAGGCTTTACTGCCGTGAGTCGCAAGTCAGTCCCATCTGTAAAAAGTAGGCATTGAAAAAATGGACTGTGATGTTTCCTATGTGAAATTTTCAAACAATGCCATGATTTGCACACTAGTATGGGACAAATATCAAATCCTCGCTCCAGTCGACTTTTTAGATCCCATTTAGGTCCCATGGCAATATGAACTGTGCAAAATTTCAGCGCAATCGGTGAATTTATAATTTAGCGCAAGCGGTTCAAAGTTTTCATAGGATTTACTATGGGAAAAGTTACACTTTCAGATAAAAAATCGCAGAGGTCGTCCCTTGTCTCCTTAATTCAAATCGATCAATGTTTCTTGTAGAAAAATCAATTATGAAACCTTCCTTCGAAGACCGCAAAACAATTGGATGCTTGTGGAAAAAGTTAATGATTTATTACCGATTAGTGATCCAACGAACGGCTTTTTGTTTTGTTTTATCAGCATTGATCGATTTGAATTAAGGAGACAAGGGACGACCTCTGCGATTTTTTATCTGAAAGTGTAACTTTTCCCATAGTAAATCCTATGTAAACTTTGAACCGCTTGCGCTAAATTATAGTTTCACCGATTGCGCTGAAATTTTGTACAGTTCATACGGGACCTAAATGGGATCTAAAAAGTCGACTGGAGCGAGGATTTATTTTTACCATAAAGGCGTGTACCATACTCTTGCACACTTCTGCTATCATTATGAAACTTTCACAAATTGTTTCAAACGTGAAAACTTTACTACGAAAAATACAAAACTGGCTAAAACAGAGTTCGGTTTTGTACTACAGGGTACACAAGTTCATAATGGGACTGACTTGCGGTTACTTTTCATTATGGGACAATCTGACTTGGTGTAGTTTTTTTTTTTTATTTTACTGAACAAACTACATATTTTTAGGCAGCTGGAAGATCATCCGAAGAAAGATCAAAAACTGCTATTGACCCAATTTTGCCTAAAATGCAGATGGGACTGACTTACGATTTACGGCAGTTTAGCTAAGCACCTAAGTCAGCCTTCAACTATAGAAAAAGTTAAATCTCACCCAGGGGGGCGAAAATATTTTTTTGAAGCTCTAAGGGGGCGATACCTCCTAAAAGTTTGGGAAACATTGTTCCAAACATTTCAAGAACTATCTGGAAGTTGCTGAAAGTTCCAGAACAAACGAAAAAGATCGTTCTAGAATGTTCTGGAGTATTAAACTTCTTAAAGTTTCGAGAATCTCCTTGAAGTTTTTGGACGCTTCAAAAGGAGGGGAAGAACCTTCTGCAGTATTATGGAACCTTTTTTTCTTTTTCTTGGCGTAACATCTCAACTAGGGCAAAGCCTGCTTCTCAGCTTGAAACTTCTGTCAATGAGCTCTTCCACAGTTATTAATTGAGAACTTCCTCTTCTAATGACCACTTCTAAGTTGTTAAACTTTTTAGAAAAGAATCTTCTAGAAACTTAAGAAAATTTAGAAAACTTTATGGAAGTTAGGGAAAAGCAAAAAAGCCTTCTCGAATGTTCTGGAACATCAAAATCTATAAAATTACCAAAAACTTCCTGGAAGTTACTGAATGTTCCAAAAGTAAAACAATCATCTGAGATATTCTGGATTTTTATTATTATTATTATTATTATTTACGAGATTTTCAGCCCTGGGCTGGTTCATCTCGACAAATTCTGGATTATCACACTTACTCAAATACGGAAAACGTTCTGTAAGCTACTAAACGTTTCAAAAAGAGAAAGAAGAAAAACCTTCTGGAATGCCCTCTCTTTTTTTAATTTCGAGAATTTTATGGAAAATAATAATTGTTCAAGAAAGAATACAGGACCTTTTGGGATGTTTGGGAACTTCGAACTTCGAAATTGCATAACTTTTCAAGAACTTTTTGGAGATTACTGAATGTTTAAGAAAAAATAATAACAATCTACACGTATGTTCTAGATAATCAAAATTCTTAACATCCTAAGAACTTCGGAGAAGTTACTGAACGTCCCAAAACAAGAAAAAAAACCTTCAAGAATTTTCTGGAACAACCTGATTCATAAAATGTTTGAGCTTTTTCTGGATGCTATAGAACGTTCCAAAAAACATTACAATCTTCTAGAAAATTCTGAAACATCAAACTTCTTTAAATACATGGAACTTTGAAAAAAACATGATAGAATACATGCACGAATTTCCGAAAGAATCCCCCAATTTTTGAATAAACCCGTGAACTAGTGTGTGAGAATTAAAGAAGGAATTCCTGAAAGAACTCCGAAGGAATCTCAAAGATATACTTGGACAGAAATGCATTCTTAAGAGATATTTGGAAAAATCTTAGAAGGAACTGAAATCATTCTGGAAAGTCCTTCAAGAATTTCTATCTATAAAAAATCCAGGAAAAATGTTGGGATCCTGAAAGTATCCCAAAAGGTTTCCTACAGGAAATTGTAAAGAAGTACAAGCGAAGTAATGCATTCTAATTCTTGGAGAAGTCTTTAGAAGAATTCTTGCTGAACTCGTAAAAGGAACTCCTGCAACAATGCCCCTATCGCGATAATTATAGAAAAATTTCGTGAAAAAATAATTCGTGGAGGGGTTTCCCTGGAAGAGTTCTTAATAAGGCTCAAATTTGAGGTAATTTCGATGGAAGCGTACCCTCCGTTGTATTTGAAGGTTGATCAACGCAGTTGAATCTCGTCATGTTTCGGAATCTTGGCGATGAAACTTTTTATTCCATTCCCTTCTAAGTAGCTGAGGGAAAGTCTCCCCCTGGAATGAGAACACTCCAGAAAGCACTAGCCACTATTTCAACCGGAAGTGAAGGAGGCGAGCAGAAACGAACGATCGAGTGTGGGAAGGCAAAATTACGTCGTGGCAGGCGGCGGCGTAGTCATTCAAGAGCCATAAAGATGAGGGATTTTTATTTTCATTCCACGGTGCGCTTGGTAGTCTTGGCTTCCTTCCGTCCGTTGTTGCCTTTTCCGCCGCGCTCCCCACGCTGGCGTTTTTAACGTCAAAGTCATGGCAGTCGCAAGTCGGCCTCGCGTAATTTAGAACCTTGTGATTCAAAGGGGGAAGGTACTCCTCCTTTCCGGACCAGGGCCATTGAGATTGGGAAGCTGGTATAGTGACTTTAAAATGAAAGCGGTGTACAATTGAAGTAGTTCTCGTTTTAGGTTGCGTTCTAAAACAACCTACTACTTACGTTCAATTCTAAGTCCGTAACAAACGTGAAAAAAAAACTTGCATTGCGGGACACCATGTATAAACCGACCATCAGCAGCAAGCGCATATTGAACGGCAATTGGTAGATTATGTTGACCTTGAAAGTCCTAAATTTTAGGACGTTTTACAAAGCATACAATATCCGACAACCGTATCAAAGGCGCTCTTATTGGGTTGTGGAGCATTATGGATAATTGAGGTAGATTCTGTAGAACTGAAATTCAAGACTTTTGCATACCTTACAATCCCGTACAACCGCAGACAGATTTTCTCGTAATATTGCAAAGTATCACGTCATCAGCCAGTTTTAAGTAATTCAGATTAGTCATGGTAATAGGCTGCCACAGCAACCCCACGGTTGCTGTTCGGGCACGTTTGGAAGTTGACCATCAATGTTAACTTCTTTTCCCGATCAGCCTAGATAGCTGTGTAGTGTCGGTAGCGGTTGTCTCAATTGGCTAAGAATAACACTACGGATCGCCTGATCCAGTGGTAAGAGTCCACTAAACAGGTGACCCCTAATTCATGGTGTTATGCGGCTTTATGCTTACCGTGCCAAAGAATGAACGGTTAGGGGGGGTCTAATAAAAACCTAACTACAAACGGAGCCTGTGGAGTACTAGGGCACCCTCCACAGTATTCTGCCCTTACTGCGCTAACCGGAGCAATGGTGCAGTTGACCTTGTGTTTCTCCGAGATAATCTGCTATCCTTCTTAAGCCACAACTGCGAGGCTCAATAAGGGTGGGATTATTAGTATGTTGTTTATTAGTTTTAATTATAACCTATATGGCTCTTCGCATTATGCGTTCTTCACAGTGTCCTCTGTGTATGTTCGTCTCTGGCGCTCTTCAATCGATACCGAATTCGTTTTTATCGCTGCTGTTTTTTCTTGTGTTGTGATTGTAAGAGTTTGATCGTGCCTAGTTTGGGTAGTGGCTATGGTTATGACAGCTCAGATCAATCTTCAGCATAAAAGAACAGCTTTGGTCCAAGAACCTTACTTTCGTAGGGAGGATGTCTATGTAGATGTAATGTTTTAATTAACACCAATATGGTTTCGCATTTTGCGTTTGACCCGATGTTTGCTACTTTCAGTAAAATTGAAATGACAGTCTTGCGTGTCATGCCTCGAGCCCCAAAATGTTTTGATAAAACTACTTGTTTGCAGCCTTGCCATTCCCAAATCTTGGTGGGATTATACTGTCAAGTTTATTCCGTAAGTGGATAATGTCTTCGTATGAAGATCAAATCTATCTATTTGACCTCTTTCTTTGGAAATGATTAGCACGCTTTGTCGAGCATCACACCCGTGATGTTTTTCTAGCAAACATGCCTCTCCATGGGAACCAACATGCTTACCAAAATGGAAAGTCCACTGTGATTTGTTTACACAATGTTGTTTACGATATCGGAAACGCATTCATTCAAAAATAATTTTGTTTGGGTGTTTTCTCGGATTTCCAGGATACTTTTGAACACGAACCATTTGATTCCATATTGGAAGCCGCATGGATTGTCCTATTTATCTTTCAATGATTTCCAATTGGATTTACCAAATGCTCAAAAACCAACATCTCTTCTCGGCATTACGTCAAGCAGCGATTAGGAAATTGAGTTTTTGTGGATGCCCCCATGCGGGAGTCTTGCCATGACTTTTGAGGAATCTCGTAGCAGAAATGCAATTGAGATAACTCAATGTGGTTTTCCTACTTATGATTTTGTCCATCACAAGCCTCAACAGGCTGCTTCATTTGTATATCTTAGCTGACAATCCGACTGTGGAACTTTGAATCATTTGATATGTAACTACCCAGTTTTTACGCTACTGCGTTTCCGAGTACTCGGAAGTGAAACTGACCTAAGAAGCCTGAATCTTCAGGATGTTCTGTTGTTCTGAACCCGTTGTGGCAAGTAGCTATAGGCTTACTTTACGCTTTATGCGTTTTCTATAGTGTCCTTTTCAGGGCGCTGTTTGAACCCGTTGTGGTACGCTTATGCGTTTATATCGACCCTATTCCCTTACCTTCCCTTTTCCTATCCCATCCCTTATTCCTCCCTTCGCTCTCCCTCAGGTAAATGATGAATAGGCTCGTATTCATGGCGATGGCACAAATTTCCCAAATGGAAGAGAACGTGCCTCTTGAGCCGACCTACTGATACCTGATACCTGGGTTCACGATCAATGATACCTACCAGGATCCTGTTGTTTACAATGATGAACAGTAGCGATCATATATCCTTGCCTCAGTCTAATGGCAACACAAATGGGATCGGCAGAGCACCGTTGTTGCATAGCACGCAAATGCCTCGTACTGTGCTTCAATGAGGCCGATTTTTTCTCAGAGGCACCCTTGCGCATCAGGGAGCTTACCACGTTTTCGTGATTGAGACGGTAGAAAAGACTTTCTAGCGTTACAGTTAGTGCCCTGTTACTCGTTTGCTATGTACAGAAATGGATAGTCATAAGAGCTCAGTTCTCAGTCAAAAAGGATCGATCAAACATTTCATGCACAGAGTGAAGTCGATCACTGGTCAATGAGATCCTGTTTCACGGTACTATATTGAAAGATTAAACTAAAACACAGCCATAAACTTTACAAATTACTCACAGCATAACTTGCTGAAAAAATCTTTTAAAACAGGGTAATTTGCCAATGGGGCACGTTCGGTGTAGTACTAGATTTGTAGTAATGAGCTGAATTTTTGTATGGTGAGAAGGTCAATTCTCCGTTTCTGCAATAAAATGGTGCAAAAAGCGTGGGTATTATGATTCCTTGCCTAATTTGATGATGTTTGAGCAAAACTTTGGATAGCTATGTTGTTTATGTTGCAAGAAATGGAGAAAACGACAACGCTGCTGCCCAAAATTTTGCTCAAACAGCATAATATTAGGCAAGGAATCATAATACCCACGCTTTTTGCACCATTTCATTGCAGAAACGGAGAATTGACCTTCTCACCATACTAAAATTCAGCTCATTACTACAAATCTAGTACTTCACCCATTTGTCCTATTGTTGAATAGTTAGTACTGGAGTTTTCGTTTTCATTTGTTTTCCATGCATAGTTTCACGGTAGAAGAAAACTATCCAGTAATCGTTCATATCCAGCCGTTTCTTACAGTTCCCATTGAATGTAAATTCAATTTTTTTAAGAGAAATTGAAACATTTGTACCAGAAGTCGGAAATCCCAATGTTGAACAAACCCTTAAGCTAGCTGATCCCAATTTAATTCTCGAAAATTGAATTTATGAGACACCCCTGAAAATCCTGGAATCTTCTAAAAAGTTCTTGCAATCCCCTGAGACTCCTAGAACATCCCTGGAACGTCCTTTTAACTATTCTGAAAGCGCTTGAAACCCAATGGAACGTCTTAAACTCTTCTAAAACTCCCTGGTATCCCTTGGACTTGCCCTGGAATGCCCTGAACTCCACATATTGTTCTGGAACGCTCTAAAATTCCCCAGTAACATCGCTGCTTTCCTTTAAAAACTCATGGTACAATCCCCTGGAACGCCCGTGACACTCCTTGAAAACCCTTGGCACATCCATGAAACCCTTTGAAGTATCCCTGAAACCATTGGAACACTACTGAAATTTCCTGGAGCGTTTCTACTCCTGAAACGGAGCACTCTGAAAAGCCTCTGAAAATCCCTGAAATCCCTTGAAACACCCCTAAAACACTTTATAACCACTGGAACGCCACTAGAATATCCCTTAAGTCCTTAAAACACCCCTAAAAGCTCTTGTAAACTGCTGTAATGCCCATGAAATCTTCTGAAGCACCATGTAACATTCCTGAAACCGCTTCAAAACCCATAGAATCTTTTGAAACGCCCTTGAAACTCCTAGTAATGCTGCAAAAATAACACAAATGTCCTAGAAGCCCCTCGGAAGTGCCTGTAACGCTCCTGAACCCCTTGAAACACTCTGGAACGCTTTGAAACCTAATGGGTCCCAAAATCTCTTGAAAACCCCATGAAATGCTTCCGAAACCCCCGGAACATCATTGAAACCCCCAGAATGCCCCTGAAACCTCTTGAAACGCCATGTAACCCCACTGGAAACTCCTGCAATTCCATTGAAACTCTAGTTTCAAGGAAGTTTTTGGAAGATTCGTTAAGCAAATCCTGGAGATATGTTTCTAGAAACACCTAGTGGCTTCTTCTTTTTCTGCTTCTTCTTGGCATAACGATCCCACTGGGAAAAAGCCTGCTTCTCAGCTTTGTTTCAGAAGGGTTCTATGTTTCAGGAATATCCACGCCTTTTGGGCTATTGGTGGCTCTGAAGAGGAATTCTTTTAATGATACACTAGTTTACATTTTTGAACTCGGTAAGCTGATGATCATTTGAGGCGCAAAATCATGTCCTGACGTCGAAAATGCGAAGAAAAAGTTTGCAAGGGGCGGAACTTTTTACGGCTTCCCATGTGAGGTTGGCAATATGAAACCGATTTCTGTTATATTTTCAAGCGAAGTTGCTCACTTCATGTATCATACTTGCGTAAACTATGTAAACGTGTGTCTTTGAATCTATATAGATTTATAGATAACATTTGTTTACAAAATAAAACGAAAGTCGTGAACTTCTGTCGACGACTAAAATTTTTGAAGCATAATTTAGCGTTGATTTCGAAACCGAGTTTCAAAAAAATTTAAGTAGAACAGTTTTTAAGTTTTAGCTCAATATCGAGTTTTACAACTTTTTAAAATATGGAATTTAATAAAATTCAAATATCTTGCGTTTTGTTCAACCAATTTTAAATCTTTTTCCATAACTTAAAAGCTGAATATAATACCATTCGATCATCTGAATGCAGGTTTTGCGTAAGATTGATGAAATTCAAGATATTGGCGAGTTTTAGGGACGATCTCTTTAAATTTTAGCTTAATTTCCAAAAATATATGAAGAAATTATTGAAAAAAATCTTTCTCAATGTTTATTTGACATATCATATATAATCGAGTTCCAGTAAAAAATTCAGCTCAATCGGAGTATTTGTTACGGTGAATAAGATGTATGAAGTGAGCGACGTTGCTTAAAAAATAGAACAAAAATCTATTTCAAATAATCAACCTTGTATGGAAAGTCGAAAAAAAATTTCCGTTCTACTGTATTTTTTTTCCTTCACGTTGTCGAACTCAAGGTATGATTCTACACCTAAAACGATCATCAGCTTACCGAGTTCAAAAATGCTGTAACCTAATGTAATCTGACACATCTAAAGATCCATGGAGATCTTGCTGCAAGAATTAAATTATAATTTCTTGATGTTTTTTAAGAGTTGTCTCTTCAACGGCTTTTAGAAAAAAAAAATTGACGTTTTTTCTAGAGAATTGGCTTTGAGCTTTGTTGTTGTAATTTTTGTGCTTTTAGGATTAACATCCGTGGAAACATGGGCTCATTCTGTCAGAGAATACCAATAAAACAGCACTTCGAAGAATTCCAAGAGAGAAGCTGCTTAAGAAAATATTTGACATGGTTTTTGGACAATTTGAGGATTTGAAAGGCAGGATTTGAATAAATTTCTGGTTATCTTCTAGCAAGGAATCTAGAATTACGATTTGTAGGTACTGCTAAAAATGTCAGTGAAAATCCTAAATAATCCAGTTTTTTGTTTGTTTTTGTTTTACATCCAGTGATTCCCGTGGGGCGTTTTCAAGTGAAACTATGTTTTTTTTTAAATTTTACAGTAATAACTGTTGGTAAAGCTACATTCATCCTCTAAATCTCCTGCAGCGATTTTTTTTTGTTAAAATTCTAAAATATTATTTGAGAACTTCCGCACAAGAAGTTCAATGCTACAATTCTTGATTTTTAAAGGAATTACTGCAACAATATTTAACGATTGTTAAGAAAAAAAACATTCCCCATACAATTTATAATGAACTTTGGTAGAACTTCCGTAGAGTATCCTTAAGATAATACTGCAGAAACTATTGGTGGCTCCGGAGAGGAGCTCAGTGGTTTCTTTAATAATAACGAACAAACTATTTCATATTTTATTTCAAGGGTTAATCAGAAGAAATTTTTGTTTCTTTGTTGTTGTTTGTTTCACAAATCTATAAATGAAATGACAATAAACAAGTATATTGTAAAGTTTTTGTTGAACATTTGAAAAAAACATTATTCAGGAATTTTTAGAGACATTTTTGGACGTTTTACTACATGATTAACTTATGGCATATTTGTAGTAATGTGGAGCTTGTTGGTAGAATAAGAATGGATACGCGAATAAGTCATTGAATACTCACTTTACCGCAAAGTTCCTTACAGAATTATTAAAGTTTCTCTTTTTTGACTGGATTTTTTTATTTATCATGATCATGATTGGGCGACTCAAATTTTGATTTTCTTTTATGTCGCTGTCTCAAAAATGTTTAAAATAGAAATACTCTGAATCCCGTCATTGAATTAAAGGAAATAAATCCAATCGATAAGGATCAATTAACAAGAAACCCCTTTTTAACCACGCTGCATCCTGATATAAGAATAGAACCCTTGTTGCAATGACGTAGGAGTAACGTATCGGAATCAAGTGCAACCAGAAGTTTTTCCCCTGTAAACCAAGCGACACAGTGCGGTGAGTCGTGGGGCTGGGAAACGTGATTCGTAACACTAACGACCAATGAAGCAGCTCCCAAGTCCCAAGCAGCGATAATGGGACACAGCCACCAACCCGCTGCTCGGCACCTACCGCCATCCTCAACCAGGAGGCACTTACAGGTTACGGATTTGTAGCGACTGCCATTTACAGTGAGTCGGTGGAGTGCTTCAAAGAGAGTTGATTTACGACAACGACGACGCAAGAGCAAGCGCTCACAAAGTACCTAAGTAGTACTCCTAGAGAGCCTCATGATCCGTTTGTTCCAATTCAAGTCGAACGTTTCAGAGCCAGTCAGTCAGTCAGTCAGGCAGTGGGTGGTTGTTAAAGGGTAAGTGATTTTATAGTGGCTTTCTGAAACAAGGCTCAAGCGAGTGGTATCGGAAAAGAAAAGGGTCTGAGAGGGTCTGAAGCCATTGGAGTGGAGCTAATTAATTAGACGGTGTAATCGAGTAGATGTGAAGTCTTATTGAGGGAACTGTGATGCACTTTTCAAATTGAACTAACCTTTTCCGTATTCGTAAAAATATCTAGGGCATTGCTGGTTTAGTTTAGTTTTGCTGTGCTGATCATTGCTGTCCAAACAGTCAATCTACCTGAAAATAGAAAGAAAATAGGAGAATGTAAGAGTTAACTTGTTGTAAGAGTCATACGTAAATTATTCGAGAGAGTTGGACTATTGCAGACAAGTGCTTGCTTGCTTTTTATTGTTTCTGTTGAGTGCGATTTGCTGCTGAGTCTCACGAGTTTTAGGAAAAATGCACAGGTGATCATCTTATTGAAAGATTTTTATCTAATTTCCGTCTATCTAAGCAACGACCAATAATGATCGAGTTTATTTTTGCACCTCGCCATCAGAAAGCCAATTTAGTATCAATAACTAATTTATAAATAAACCAGATCCAGATCATATAAAAACAGATTGTGAAAGAACCATATTTTCCTTAAAATAATAGGATTGAATAATTGTCCCTCGAATTCTCTTTTCATCTAGTCCACGACTATTTTGGGCACAACCTGACTTCAACTCTCGGCACACCTTTTACGTTACCATTCTATGTACCATAGTGCAACGTATAATAACACCTTGTTAATTCGAAAAGTCGGTCGGAGGACAAACCAAATCAAATCATGTGTTCAAAGTACCTTTGAGTAGAAAGCTTTTGAAGATGTATGGATAGATGGAAGATCAATTAAAACATCTCAAATAATATTTTTGCCCACCAGATCATACCCGACTAAATAGGAAAAACAAAATTTTTACAGGTTGTGTAATTTTGTTACAATGATTTTTGTAACAACGGTTGTTTTAAAACATGTACCGTTAGTAGTTAAAATAACAAAACTCGTTCCAATTAAAACAACAATATAACAAGTTCAGATTTAGTCATAACAAGGTTATATCTAATTTTGTTAGACTAAGCTTGCGAAATCATAACCAAATTATAACAAATTATGTTATATATTTCAAAACAAAGTGCGCCATCTCAGTGCTAGGAAGAAACCTTTCTCTGTGGTTGTGAAATACGATGTTTCGTATGCAGAAAATCCACGCACACATTTGCTTGCATCCTCTCTAGACAAAGACAACTAGTTGTTAACGTTTTACCGACGAGCGAAAAAGTGATTTATATAAATAATTAAACGGCGTTTACTGCATTCTACAGCAGTGCACAAGGATGGGATCATTCATTTGCAATCAGTTACATTCACTTGCTGTTAACTCGCTTCAGAAGCATCGTAGCAAAAATCAATGTATGGAACACATTTTCATTATTGTTTTACTTTAAACTTTGTAGCACAATGTACTAGAGTAGCATCAATAATGAAGTCAACAGAAACCATCTTGTACCGACTTTTCGAACCCTCTAAGCAGAATACCCTCTTTGAATGAGTGTAACCAGTTTCGTACCTTTTAATTCCGCCCTATGTTGCTTATCCTTTGACAGATACGCGTATTTCGACTACCACTTGTAATCTTCCTCGCATATCTGTCAAAGGATAAGCAACATAGGGTGGAATTAAAAGGTACGAAACTGATTATACTCATTCAAACAACAGAGTTGCCTTCAGTGCTCGCTCACGACTTTGGTATGTGTGTGCGACCCTAATGTCATTCGGCAAACTTTCAGATAAAACTACAAGGTTACATTCATCTCATCCCTGGCAGTGCAATCCAACGTTGAAGGGTCACAGAGCTTTTGTGGGGTGTTAATTGAAGGTTGGATTAGCATGTGAATCTGGAGAAGTGAAAGTTGAACGATGATGAAGTACAATTCGGCTAGCTGCTGCTTTGGGGCAGTTTCCTTCGTCATATGTAAACGATGATTATTGGTAATTGGTATCTTTTGCTTCCATATGATGAGCCATTGGCAAAGGCAAGTTGGAATACCTGTAATTATTGACTAGTTATCGTCTGATATGACATGAATTAATGCAAATGACGAATTAAATTTATACCCTACAACGCTCAAAGTGAGCGGCAAGTTATAGATGTTTAAGGGCCGATTTCTTCACCTACCCGGCTTAACGACGTAAGCCTGGTTTATCTTAAACCACACTTAAAGTTAAGCCAAATTCTTAAGCCAGGTTTAAATATTTGCATTTCTTCACACCGGTTTAGCAAATAAAGGCGACGGCTTACGCTAAGCCAAGCTTAACAAAATTTCCCATATCATTCCAGTGACTTTCCAATGGAAACGTCATTTTAAGCCGCCGATATTTTGAAATGCCCGTTATATGCAGTATGGAGTAACAACAACAAAACATCCGCTGAAATTTTAGCAGGAAAAGCGGAATCGCTCGGTATTTTTTTCGGATACAGAAGGAAATTAACAATAATGATCTACCTAGACTGTTGATATTTTATCCAAAGCATCGAAGATCTACGATTTAGTACCTACTACATATGATCGTTCCACAACATTTGGTGTTCGAATTTGCCTCTCATTGTACAAAGTTGGAGTGCCACATTGCAGAAAAGGCGTTGCAATGTTGATTTTATGTTTTGATATCCATAATCGCCATAATCGCCTTCGAATAAAGTTGCATTTCGATAGTGAGTTTTTGAAAATGTGTTTGTCGTGAGATGCTCCAGAGCTCAGACGATTTTTCGAATATGTTTAAAATTATGAACTGTGTACATTCAATGAAAGCCACAGCAAAGTTCAAGTTACACTAGAAACTGAAATCCCTTTATAGAAACAGTTTATTCTACTTTTATTCCATTCGTTGGTGTTTATAATACCATGCAAAAATTTTAGGATTTTAATATAAAAATGCGTTAATACGATGCACGCTGCCTTGTACTAAAATATGAAACGGACCGTTTTTTGCAGTGCTGAAATAGTTAATTATGCCACAAGTTGCAAAAATTATGATTCTTTCAGCACGAGTTGTACATTTATCCAACCAGGCTTGCCGAGTTGGATAAATACGAGTGCTGAAAAAATCGAGTTTCGCAACGTGTTGCATACAAAGTTTTTTGTAATTACGAAAAACACCCATCAATTACAAACTTAACTGCACATTCTGAGAAAACAGGCAAGCGGGCTTCCACGTGTATTAGCCGTCTTAGCCTATTATCCGATCAAGTAGGCGTTTCAGTTCAGTCTGGCACTTTTTTCTTCTAAGAGAAGTTTCTGGAAGAAATAATACAGGAAGTGCCCGAAAGGACGTGCGCGGACATAAAATTTATAGGTTTCCGGCATATTAACTTTGTTAACTATGATAAATTAAGCCAAACTAGGAGCAAATTGTCCAATCAAACAACAGTGCCGAAAAGTAGTACTTTTCGGCACACTTAAGAGTGTCAAAAAGTAGTACTTTTCGGCACACTTGTTAAAGTTTGGTTGGAAAAGTATTCGTTGCCTTTTCACAGATTGAAAAGTAAGCACTTTCGAAACGTAATTACAAAAATGTAATTTCTACCTATCTAGATTCAAAATCATCGAATATCTTCGAAAAAGGCAATAGGACACGATTAGTGATGTACTAGATTTGTAGTAATGAGCTAAATTGTTGTATGGTAAGAAGTTGAATCCTCCGTTTTTGCAAGGAAATCGTGCAAAAAGCGTGGGTACTATGATTCGTTGCCTAATTTGATGCTGTTTGAGCAATATTTTGGAAAACTGTACTGATAAAGGGACAAGAAATAGCCAAAACAACAACACAGTTTTCTAAAGTTTTGCTCAAACAGTATCAAATTAGGCAAGGAACCATAATACCCACGCTTTTTGCACGATTTCCTTGCAGAAACGGAGAATTAACCTTTTCACCATGCAAACATTCAGCTCATTACTACAAATCTAGTAGTAGCAACCAAAAAAAACTTTGGAAAACTCAATACACATTCTGTGATAACACAAAGAGAGGATCGATGAGGAGAACTCGAAAATGACAGTTAGGCCCAAATGAAAAATCAGTGTCGATATGATCATTTCTATCAGTACCATCATGCTTCGCGGTGGTTCGATGGGAACAGTCATGTGTTCTATCATGCTAGACACTAAATTTTGATCAAGCAAGCTGTACCATAACCGTGACAATTTGGCAATGATTCACAATACAACCGAAATCAGTTGCATTATGAATTATATTCCAATTGTTTGGTATAGTACGATATATTAGTCCGTTGTGATGCGGCAAGTATAAAACAAATTTCATAGTGCTGAGTTGCAAAAAGATATTTAAAATCCACTTGCGTCGTGTTTTCGGCAGTTTTGTACTCTTCGTCACGGCAGGTTTTTAGAAACCTATTGAACTCAAAGTTGGTCTCAAATCCTTCCAAAGTAAGCTGAATGTTATGGCAATGTTTCAGGCATTTTGGCCGACAAAAACCTTTTTTTTTTTTTTTTTTAATTTCTTTGTATTTGTGAATTTTAACTTATTGCTAATTCTTCACACACCGACAAAAACCCCCCACGACGGAGAGGACAAACCTACCAATAATATCCAATGTCACCCTATTAGGTATTCAAAATAAGTCATGTTTAGAAGTACACCACGAATGGAACTTTTTATATTTAGAATTATGAGTCAAAATGTTGAATGTTCGATGGGCTAAACGTGCTTTGAACTAAGTTTTTAAAAGAAATCAGTGTATAAAAAGGTATTTGAAGATTTTTCTTGAGTGTCATCCTAAGTTTGTTTGTAAAAATAAATAATATCTCTTGAACCATAAGAGACGAAAATGTTTTTTGTGACCTGAAATCATGGAAGGACCGAGTTGAAATAAATAGAAACTTCAATGCAAATGTACTTTCGACTTCCAAATCAGTATGACAAATTTCCAAAACTATCAACACGGTGTCTTTTTAAATACTTTTAATCTAATGTAAAAACTTGATTGTCCCAATTCCGATTAGAATATTTTATATTGACGACCCGCCGGCTATAGGTTATCATTTTCTTTATCACCCTCTCCATCCGTAACCAAACGTTTTACAATTTTATCGTTCCTAAGTGTACATGTTTCTTAAAAAATATTTTCTGCCGTTTCAAAAATGTATATACGAAGCAGGTGAAGAAACCCAAACTCTACAATTTGCGGCTTAAGCCTGGCTTAGCGCTGCTAAGCCACCTCAGAGCACCGCTTAAAATAAGCCGCACTTAACGTAAGCCGTAGCTTTATTAAACCGGGTTTAGTGGTTAAGCCGAGGTGAAGAAATTGAAAAAAAGTTAAGCCCGGCTTAAAATGTTGCTAAGCCTGGTTTAAAATTTAAGCCCGGGTGAAGAAATCGGCCCTAAGACACTAATATTGATACAGCACTTATCACACTTCGGAGGACTACTCTTCTTTAATTTCATTGAGACGTGCCAAACCTGCTAACGCCTAAGATATCTGACAATTTAAAACTTAAAGTTACTGAAAAATATTTAAGGAAAATTCCTGATGAAACTTCTGAAAATATTCATTGAAGAATACCTGAAGAAACTCCTTGAGAAACCACTTGCAGAAAAAATATGGAACAAGAAATCTGGAGAAATCTGTTAGGAATATCTGGAGAAACAAATAGGAACATTCACAAAAAAATCCTACACAACTTCCTATGAGATTCGTGTAGAAATCCAAATAATCCGAATAATTTCGAAAAAAAATACCTACAAGTATCCTTGAAGAAAACCGTGGAGGATCCTCATTTTAGTACAGTTTTTATTATCTTTGAATTCGGCCACATCCCTAGCACTATTAGCATCGGTCCAAAGAAGTCCAAATTAAAGAAAACATTTCATACACTCAGTCGAAAAATGTAAAAATATCTAATTTGTCATAAATAGTCTACGTTAGTCAAAGTCGAAGTAGTCAGTTTTTGTCGATTTCGTCTTGATCACACGTTAGCTTCGAATCTATAAGCAAGCACTATTAAATGCTTCACTTCCCACTATTAGTTTCTTAGTTATTTTAAATTGATATTGCAAGAACACATTATTAAGCATTGGGCATTCGAAACATATTAGGGTTTACTCACAAAACTATCAGATATAAAAATAATTATAGAGAAAATTAAATCACGAAAGCACATCAAATGTTGAGAACTATGTATTAGCAAATTGAATACACGAGATACTACTAATTATTGCATATTTGAACTAAATTTGTATTTGTATAGTGTATTTGTTAAAATTAACCGAATAGTGGGAAGCCCAGGAAACAGTTCAAAATCTGCTGACTCAAAAAAGATTCCAAGACTCGTCACAAAACAAAAAAAAAATCATTATGGTTCACAACGCCTCTCGAAACCTTCCCAGACTCAATCGACCGGAACTGATTTCTGGGTATAGAAACTACTAGGCCCCAGCAGGTCCCTCCTGTATATCGAGCATTTCTGATAAATCAGCCATACTCCATCTGTAGCAGCCGGTTCGCAATGAGGCACATTAAAGTGTTAAAGGTGATATTTTCATTACAAGAATTAAAATCGACATCCTTCACTTTAATACCGTCGAACCCTGTGATCGTGGTCAGGGAGGAATTCATGAGGGAATATCTGTATGAATTTCTACAAGAAGTCCTAGAGGAATTTATGTTTGAACTGCTGAAAAAATATGTGTAAGCTTTTCAGCAGAATTCCCAAAGTAATTCTTAAAGAAATTCCTTCGGGAAATGGCAGTGGAGTCCAAGAAAGAATCCCTGGAGAAATTCGTATGGATTCCTGTATGAAAAATATTTGGAAAAAGTAAGTAAAAAGAAAATCGCGTTAAGTACTGTTCCTTTGAATTCCACTAAGAATTAGCAGATACGTATTTCAACCTCAACTGTAAGGTCGTCTTCAGTGTCTTGTACTTGACTCGACTTAAGTACAAGACACTGAAGACGAACTTACAGTTGAGGTCGAAATACGTATCTGCAAATTCTTAGTGGAATTCAAAGGAATAGTACTTAACGCGATGTTCTTTTTACTTACAGATATTCCCCTAACAAGCCCAGGTTAATCATCATCATTTGGAAAAAAAAAAGTTTTCCAAGTATTGACAAATATATGAAAAAAAAATCTAAAATAATTCCTGGATGACAGCTACTAGAAAATTTTTGACTGAATCCTAGAGGAAGTTTTGAAGGAGATTCTTGAGCTCTTATTTATGAAATCTCTAGACAAATGTGTGATGAAATTCCTTAAGTTAAATCTATGGAAATCCAGAGGTTTTATAAAGGTCCTCCTAGAGGATTTCTCAAGGAATCCATAGAGGAATCGCCAAAGGAATTTCTAAAGAAAATCTTGGGACAATTTTAGGAGAATTTTATGAAATATTTTCTGAAGGAACATTACGTTAGAAGTTTTTGGTGGAATTTCAGAAGCAATCTGTGGAGACTTTCTAAAGGAATAATTGAAAGATTTTTTGAAGAAAACGTTGGGGAAATTTTTAAGGGAAATCCAAATTTCTGATGTTTTTAAAGAATTGTTGGAGAATTTTTTGATGAAATTTCTAAGGAAACCCATAGATTGTTTTGTAGAGGAATACTTGGAGATTTTTTTTAAGCAGGAAGGAATTTCAGAAGAAATTCCAAAAGGAGTTTCTAAGACCATTCCTCCAGGGATTTCATGAATAAAATCCCAGTACAACTTTATTTGGAAACGTCTGTGTGCATTTCGAAAGAAAACAGATTTCATAAATCATTATAAAAGAAATAACTGGGAAATTTCTGAAGGAATACTTTTTTCACTGGTTCTCTTAGAATATCTTTCATTCTAAGAGAACCAGTGAAAATTATCTTAAAGGAATTTTTACTAAAATTTCCGAAAGTAGGTGTTGGAGAAATCCTCGCCGTGAGCAAAATAACGAAAAAAAAACAAGAATCAGGATGCACCCTTAGGATTATAAATTCCTAGACAAAACTCAAGCTATGAAAGCAACTAATGTTGCGAACGAAAGGCAACCTACCAGAGAAAATACGATCACAGGATTGACTGATGGACCAACAACATTAATGAAACTTCGTCATCCTGTCATCGGAAATTGTATTCAATTGGGTTACATGGCAAAGTTTATGTTCTGTGTTCTATATGTCCAAAAGTGATGTTCCAGTTTATTACGTATTTGTAAGGATTCGCTACAAATTGTTATATTATAATATGCATTTGTAGTGCTTCATTATTTTTTTTCGTAATAGTGTTGCAGATTTTTCAAAAAATCATCTGGCATCCCTTCTCCAAGTATGAGAGTAAAAATTAGGGTTAAAAATCTGTAAACATATCTGTAAAAGATTAACCGCTCTTTACGTATTCCATATAAATCGAAATCTGTACGAATAATTGAAAATCTGTATTTTGCATATAAATCTATACATATGGCATCACTAATTTGGAGTAACCTCGAATTCACCACTGCTTTTGACTTTTGGGTTTTTGAAATCTGTTGAAATCAGAGTTGGCCTCAAATCCTTCCCAACCAAGCTGAGTTATGTACCCAAATTTCAGGTAATTAGGCTCACAAAAACCCCCTTAACAAAGAGAACAAAGCTGCCGATAATAGCCTTCGTCACCCTAATTTAAAAAAAAAGAACGTACTGTCAGATTACACTGCCACTTATTACAGAAATTCCCATCTACCTCAGAAATTTAAATTACCCAAGAAACAGAAAATAACAGTTTGAAGCTGTTGTTTGCTAAAAGTGGTTTGTTCAACTCTTATACAGCTAAAATGTTTTTATTTAGCAAGTATCCCTGAAAGAAGCCAGGAGGAATCCCAGCAGAAATTCTTGAAGGAATCCCGTTAGCGGTACGTGGACGAATCCTGAAGTAATCTCTGAAAGAATCCCGGAAGGAATCTCTGAAGGATTCACAGGAGAAATCTAGGAAGAACTACCGAAAAGAGTTCGTGTAGAAATCCCTGTAGGAATCCCGGAAAGAATCCCTGATAAAATGCCGGAAAATATCCCTGTAGGAATCTCGGATGAAATTCTTCAAATAATCCGGAAAGCAACTCGCAATGGAATTCCAGTAAGAATTCCTTGAGGACGCCTTGACAAAATCCTGGAAAAATCCCCAAAAACAGCGTTTCCCAAAACCGGGGAAGGTTCCCTAAAAGAATTCCGGGGAAGAGAAAAATATCGGAAGAAGCCCATTAGAACACCTCGGGAGAAATCAATGTGGAAATCCAGGGAAGACACGCTGGGCCCATATAGCCGAGGCGGTAAACGCACGGGTATTCAGCATGACCATGCTGAGGGTGACGGGTTCGATTCCCGGTCGGTCCAGGATCTTTTCGTAAAGGAAATTTCCTTGACTTCCTTGGGCATAGATTCGTGCCTGCCACACGATATACACAT
The DNA here is from genome assembly GCF_035046485.1 of Aedes albopictus. Lineage (NCBI taxonomy): Eukaryota > Metazoa > Arthropoda > Insecta > Diptera > Culicidae > Aedes > Aedes albopictus. The sequence goes on along the minus strand of NC_085138.1, from coordinate 140,944,231 downwards.
GCAAAATGGTCATTGGCAGAGGAAGCTCTCAATTAATAACTGTGGAAGTGCACATAGAACACTAAGCTGAGAAGCAGGCTTTGTCCCAGTGATGACGTTACGCCAAGAAGAGGGGAGGACGCTGGAGGAATCTTTGACGGAAACTACTTGTAAATAATTCCTGAAGAAATTTCAGGAGAAATCCTTATAGTAATCCCGGGAGGAATCAATGAAAGCTTTCCGGCAGGAATTTCTATCGGAATTCCCGCAAACACCTGGGCTCGAGGAGTCCTTGAAAGAATCCCGGGAAATAAATCATTGTATAAATTCAGGAGGAATTTCAGAAGGAATCCTTGGAGGAATCTTCGACAGAAGACATTTTGAAGAAATCCCCGGAGGAATCACTGAAGGAATTCCTGATAGGATTTTGGAAAAATCCTTGATAGAATTCCTGCAGGATTTCGTAAATAATTGAAGGAGGGATCCCATGAGGAATGGAATTCCAGCTGAAACCCTGGAACTTGGGAGGCATTACAAGATGAAAACTGTAAGGAAAACTTCGAGAGGAGAATTATCGCGAGGAATTGCTGAATATTTTCATTGATCAATCCCTGCAGAAGGCCTTGCAAGCAAACAAGGATATGTGTATGGAACAGTGTTCGTAGAACACTGAGGTAAGAAACAGGCTTTGCCTCAGTTGGGTTTTCACGCCGGATACTCACCGGATACCACTCGATGCTATTTGCTACTTTAAGTTCTCACATCTTTCTTTGTCACCATGAGATCGACCTATAATCTATTGGGACAAGACCAAAACATGTGTTTGCTTTTAAATTATTCACCGATGCTAAGCTAGTCTAGCAGCAGGGTGCTAAGCTGATCGATTGCGGTTGGTGCTGGTGCGGAGAGAAGCAATACAAACAACATGCGTGTCCGCGCGTCCATAACAAACAACGGACGCGCCTCGTACGTGTACACACTTTCCGGCGGCAGTATTTTGCGACATGTCTAGTCTACCTCTCTCGTCTAGCAACACCAGCAGCAGCAGAAGCAGCTCAGCTCGGTTAGCAACTGAACCGTGAAGAAAATAGACACATCAACGCATTCCGCACTCGCTGGCTCAGCTGGTCGGTGGCGGCCGGAGGTCCTCAATGTGGTACAGGTTGGGCTTGGTGAAAATGAAGCATTTCGGATTTTTGATTTTCTCTCATAAAATCACTACTTATGAAATTGTACGCAAAGATCGGCTATAAGGCGAAACTGGAAGCATTTCCTCATTATTTTGGTTTTTTATTTTTCATAAAATAGCGAAGCGATATTTTCAAAATCGGTTTTCGTGCACATGTAGAGTATGGATCAAAGTATCTCCTGAAATTTTTCCAGGTGGAAAATGTTTTTCGGTTTTGCAGAAACCATTTTTTTGTGAAATTTTGTTTAAAAATGGTTTTTGCAAAAACTAAAAACATTTTCCATCTGAAAAAAAATCAGGAGATACCTTGATCCATACTCTACATGTGCACGAAAACCCGCTTTTAAAAATATTGCTTCGTTATTTTATAAAAAATCAAAAACCAAAAAGTGAGGACAAGGATCCAGTCGCCTTAACACTTGTCGCTTGAACACTCCAAATGCATGCAGGAATTCATCCATAGACTCTTTATGAGTGATGAGATGAAACCTTTTTCGTTATTTGTTTTCCTTTGCGAATTCTGATCCCGTAACATTTAACAAGATGTTTACGTCTCTGTGGTCAATCCATATTTCGAGAATAAAACTTGTTGACTGATTATATGTTCACTGATTTTGAAGCAACGTACGATTCATTGAAAAAAGATGAGATATGACAAAAAAATGTCAGACCATGGTTTTCCGACGAAACTAATTAGTCTGATACGCGCAACGCAGATAGATGAAAATCAAGTGGAGACGATGTGCCCTCCTCGTTTGCGATTTTGGATAAATTGAAATAGGGCTATGCACATTCAAACTTATAAGAATATGTACTATCCATTTGCATTCGAATGAGCGATTAGGAGATAAATGCTAACACTAAGCGGTTTGTCGACATCGGCTACAGCCATTGCGAAATTTTTCGCTCATATGAAGAGCGATACAGCAAAGACAGGAATGGGAACACTCACTGGGAAAGAATTACACTCACTTGCTGTTCTCTGAGTTCAGAAGCGTGCTATAAAAAAAAAGGCTAGAAATCAATATGCAGTTGAGCTAGTATTACTGTTACGAGGCGTGGACACTGAAGGAAGCAGATCGATTTTGAACAATTCTAGGTGGGAAACTGGAAAATCGTGTGTGGTGCAGAAGCTTATATCACGAGTTGTATCAATTGGAAAAGTATACAATACGATAGACTACAATGGGCTGGTCTTGTAGATATCGGAGGAAAGAACTGCGAAAACAATATTCACCAGAGAACCACCTAGAGATTGGTGGCCGCGTGCCACGGGAAAAAAATCTTCGTCAAATTCACGACTAGAAAGAAATGAAATCATATAATATGGCGCTTAATGGTATGACTACAAGTCATGATATCATGACGATAACGACGATGGTCATGAACATTTTGGGGCTGTTCATAAACCACGTAGACCAAATTTCGGCCATCTCAGACCATGTCTCAGACCCCCTTCCCCCCTCGAAGACTTTTGTCCATACACAAATTCAGAAATTTGTATGGAGCGTAGACTTTGGCCAGACCCCTCCCATCCCCTCAAAAAGTTTTCGTGGTTTATGAATGGTCACTTTTAACTTTTTTCATGAAATTGCCATTATTTCCAAAGGATTAACAACCTATTTTTGTTCTTATCATGATACTAAGTAATTGAATCATGACGCTAAGTCATTGAATCGTGTATCAAAACAAAGTCAAAGGAGTGCATGCAAATGTACCATTTGTTTTCATTATTTCTTTAAAGAAGACATTGTTTCACAATTCGTACACGAATTACAATAAAACCGGAATCATAAATTACAAACATTAATTTCATGAATAAAAAAGACATTTATACCGTCTTCAGCCAAAGGCTACACAGACTGAACATTACAATAACACGAGACAACGGACAATACACGAAACACCCAGTATGGAGCACAAATTTGTGGCGCACCCGACACAACACAAACTTAAATTATAATTGTACAACACAACACTATGAACACTTGTTACGTAACCACAACACACATGCATATATCACCTGAATTCATATGAAAATGTAAATATAGTTTTAGTTTATGATAGACCACCAAACGCGATAGTTCAACTATCATCCGAAAGAACGTCTTTCATCCTATCCGAAATTGTAGGTACCACTGAGCCTACAAATTTATAAAAATAAATTGTACAGATTGTTTTAAAAAAATCATCTGACAGCCCAGGCAACAACAAACAACAAAGTAACCGGCGCACTCCTTGTGCAACTATACATAACGACAATCATCTGTTCCGCAGAAGTGGTCACGAGGCGCAGCAAACACTAGCGCAGACTTTCTGGTAAGATTTTAAACCTTATTACCGGCTCCTGGGAAGCTACTGCTTCTGAATGTTTCTCAGATGTTTCCGATGACCACGGCTCGACGAGGACATTCGTGCTGAATGCTGTATCGTTGTTAGAGAAAACGATTGAAGGGCTCCGGCAGCGAGACGACTGGAACCATTGGGAGACAGCAATTGAGAGTCAGCTGGTGACGAGACCTGGAATCTCGATTTGTCCTGCATACGCAGAAGGAGAGCTACTCAGAACCAACGTGCATGAGAAAATGCATATTTCAGGGCGGTGCCAGGAGGTTCCAAGGGTTCTCAGAGGCGCTGCAGGAGGTCGCAGGGGGGTTTTATAGTGTCCCAGGGGGTTTCAGGGGGATTCAAGGGGTATTTCAGGGGGTTCCAGAGGAGTTGCAGGGGGCCACAAGGGCGTTTCAGGGAGTTTCAGGGATTGTTAGTGATATTCCATAGGATCTCAAGGAGCTTAAGGGGTTTCCGAGGGTTTCTCAGGGACACTTCAGGGGATCTCAGGAGCGTTCCAGAGGGCTAAGGGTCGTTTTAGGAGGTCCTAGGGAGTTTCAGGAGCTCCCATGGAGCTTAAATGGTTTCCAGAGGGTCTCAGAGGCATTTTAGGATTTCTCAAGTGCATTTAAAGGTATCTCAGGGAATTTCAGGAGGGAAGTGAGCACAGGAACTTCCATGCTGTCTCGGGAGCACTCCAAGGGATCTCAGGTAAGTTTATGGAGGTCTCAGGAGGTTCCATGGGGCTTCAGGGGCGCTTCAAGGAGTCTCAGAGGATCCCAGGGGAGATCCAGATATTTTTGGGGGGTTCAAGGGGTACCAGGAGATTTCAGTGGTATTTGAGGTAAATCCGATGTTGCCCTACTGGAGTGGCTCCTGCCAGCTCCAGCGTATGAAGGGATGTGATATGAGGAGGAGAGTAACGACACCGATGACGTCTACCTTAACTCTAGTTTATTTATAATATTTTAAAATCTTTTATACAGAACACGGGTTACATATCGAGAGGAAAATATCCTTCAACATTTACCTGTCCATGAGAAACCTTTTATCCTCAAATTGATTACCTAAGTAGGTAACATTTTGAGGATGATGGTGGTAGATCACCACATATTCAAAGGGATTCTATAGTGTATCAGGAGTTACCCAGGGGTTCCCAGGGCACCCAAGTCACCAAAAGTTACGCTTCCCACGACAAAGTGCATGAGCTTCCCATGACAAGTTCCGCGAAGTTCAGATAAAGTTTTGAATGGAATTTTCTGGCTCTTTTTGAGGCTAACGAAAATTTGGACAAAAGTTCCGTCAAGGCTCTTTGCTTGCCTCTTAAGCCGCTTGAAAGCTGCTTAAGAGGTTACTCGGAACTTTCAAGTTCATAGAAGTTCAGCTCAGAAGCATTGTGTTTCAGTGAAAATTCAATGTCAATTTTTCACGAAAAACAACTGTCAAAGCATACACGAACGAAAGACACATTTGAATTTATCAAATCAATGAATATTAGGATTGCCACCCACCAGATTCGAACCCGTAGCCGCTGCATGAGAGCCCTACGCTCTACCACATTACTACAGTTACGATTAAGTGAACAGCAGCTGAAGTCTGACATGAATCGATTTTCTGTCAGCAGCTAGTTTTGTACACTTGTACAGTAGTAAAGATATCTTGTTTTTATCATGTGTCTTCAGCAGCGCAGAGGTAAGTTGGCAGGTGGTCACGCAGGAGGATCCAGATTAAATCTAAATAGAAGAGTGACAGGTGTAAAAATATAAACATCGGAAGCAATTATAGACATGAATCACATACGCCAACAACGTTGTGGTTCTGATAAATACATTTTTGTTTCTGCGTGTATAAAGTTTAAGTTCTATCAGAACCTGCTACATTATATGAACTTTCTAGCTCCAAATTTACTTAAAAATGAGCAACCTCGAACAAGCTGCTGGATGCTATCAATTATCCTCTTATTTGAACTTTTGGTTACTTGGGGAGTTTCAGAGTGTATCAGGGGATCTCCAGGGGAGTTTTTGAGGGTCTCAAGGGCGTTTCAGGTGGTTCGAGGACGTTTTAGGAGGTACCAGAAAGTCTCAGGGGAATTACAATGGGGAGCATGGGCGTAGCCAGAGAGGGGCAAGGGGAGCCGTGCCCCCCAGGCCAACAGATTTTTTTTAATTTGAACCTACTCAAAGATTATCAACACCAGGGATTCACCCGAGAATTTCTTCTGTGTTCTTGCCAGGGCCAATTCCAGGGATTGTTTTAAAAATTCCACCAAGGATTCTTCTTGGAACATTTTTTAGAAATCCTTCAGGAGTTCCTCTTGGAATTCTTTCAGGAACTCCTCCAGGAATTAAGTGCTTCCTCCAGGAAATATTTAGGCATTCATTCATTTATTTAGTTCACATCAAATTCATGATAATACTGAATCAACAATTTGCCGCCATAATACTCGATTTGCAGCTGCAGCTCTCCATCCTCGGTCACGCCCAACACTCGCCAGATCTCGCTCCACCTGGTCGCCCATCGTGCTCTCTGCGCTCCACACCTTGTTTGGGCATACCCTTAGAAATTCCCTTGGTATTGCGTCCGGGATTCCTTCTGGGGTTTCTTCAGGAATTCCTCCAGGAACTGCTACAGGGATTTCTTAAGGAGTTCTTCCACGAACTTCTCTTAGGTTTCCTTCAGGTTTTCCCCAAGGATTTAATTCATGATTTCTTCAGGAATTCTTCCTGGGATTCCTGCAAGAATTTCTCAAGAGATTCACCCAAAAATTTATTTTGTGATTCTTTCAGGAACAACCCCAGGGAAATTCCAGGATTCCCCCAGGAACTCTTTTTAGCATTCCTTCAGGTGTTTCTCTTGGGATTGCTTCCAGGATTCCTCCTGGGGTTTCTTCAGGAATTTCTGCAGGGATACCTTCAGGTCCTGCAACAGAGATTCCTCAAGGAGTTCCCCACGAACTCTTCTTAGGATTCCTTCAGCATTTCTTTAAGAAATTTATGAGCGATTTCTTCAGGAACTCTTCCTGGGATTCCTCCAGGAATTCCTTATGGGATTCTTCCACGAATTTCTATAGGGTTTCCTTCACGAATTATTTCAGGGATTTCTCTGGAAATTGCTGCAAGGATTTCCCTAAAAATTCTCCAGGGATTCCGACAGAAATGCGTCTAGAGATTCCTCTAGGAATTCATTCAGAAATTCCTCCAGGATTTCTTATAGAGGTTTCCCCAAGAGTTTCTCCAGAGATTCCTCTGGGAGTCCCTGCAGGCATTTCTCTAGTATACCTCCAGGGAATTTCTCCAAGAATTTCGCCAGAACTTCACTCGGGAATTCCTTCTGTAATTAATTCTGGAACGACTTATTTTAAAAATTCCTCCAAAGATACCCCCTGGAACTCTTTTTAGGATTCCTTCAGGAATTCCTCCTCGTATTCTCAGAGAAACTCCTCCAGGAATTTATTTAGTACTTCCTCCATAAACTGTTGTGGATATTTCCTTAAGAATTCCTCATGATTCCGGGATACTTTCTGGAGTTTCATGAGGAATTCCTCTAGGGATTTCTTCAAGAACTGCTACAGGGATTCCTCCACGAACTCTTCTAAGGATACCTTCAGAATTTCTCAAAGAATTCTATCTGCAATTTTTTCGGAGATTACACCTGGCATTCCCCTTCGAATTTCTTAGGAGATTCCTCCAGAAATTTCATCAGGAATTCATAGAAATTCTTCCCGGAATTCGTCTGGAAGTTCCTGCAGGGATTTCCCTAAAAATTCTCCCAGGAATTCCTCCCGATATTCCGCCAGAAAATCCTCTAGGAACTTCTCTAGAGATTTCTCCAAAAGTTCCTCTGGTATTTCCCTCGGGAATCCCTACAGGCATTCCTCTAGGGTATCTTCAAGGCATCCCTCCAAGAATTCCTCCAGGGATTCTTTCTTGGATTCTTGCCGAAATTTCTTCATAAATTCTTTCAGCGATTCCTCCAGATATTCCTCCAGAAATTGTTTCAGGGACTCCTCCAGGAATTGCTGGAGGAATTCCTCAGGAACTCATTCAGAAATTCTTCAAGGGATTCCTCCAAGAATTTTTCCAGAGATTCCTACAGGAATTTCTCCAAAGATTTCTCCAGAAATTAAATCAGGGATTCCTCCAAGAATTCCACCAGGCATTCCGAAGCATTCTTCTAGAAATTAATCCAGCAATTTTTCCAGGGATTCCTCCTTGGACTCTGGCAGAGGTTTCTCCAGGAATTCTACCAGAGATTCCTCCTGCTGTTCCTTTATACTTGTATATTCCTTCAGGTACTCCTCCAAAACTTCATCCTGGAATTTCTCCAGGGTCTCCTCGACGAATTCCTCCAGAAATAAACCCTGGAATTTCTACAGGGATATCTGAAAGAAATTCACCAGCAATTAATCTGGGAATTCCTTCATAGATTCTGTCAGCAATTCATCCAGGAAATTCCTCAAGAATTCCTTTACGGCAGGGGTTCTCAAACTTTTTCAGCTTGCAACCCACTTTTGATTGTTATTGAACTCGGCGACCCACCAGCACATACCGTCTACCCCCGTTGGTTTGACCTCATCTAATCTGAACACTTTTTAATTTGACCCCCTCTAATCTGCACATCGTTCAAACTAAAAATGGTTGAAACGTCATTCTGCTCATGGAACGGGGTGAAACGGAACGCAGAATCAAAACAAAACAGCGAAAAGGGTTACCATCAGTGTGTTGTTCGATGCCCACAGGGTTGCTAGAAGTTCAAATTAAAAAATGAACCCCGTTGATTTGCATGAGGTGTCGTTCAAACCAACGGGGGTAGTCGGTATTTTCAAAATATACGTCATTTTAGAAACTTTGGGTTGACTTTTTTGATAAACCTACGTTACATAGCCTTAAATCTTTAAAATTTTAAGTTTTTTTTAAATCTACTGTGTACTTTTTTTGGAAACGTCAAAATAAGGTAAACGTGATCAGTTTCAGTATGTTCCTTGTTTTAAGAATTTAAAATGTTTGCAAGTTTCTGTTACAAACTCAACTAGTCTGGTTCATTTTAACATAAACATCACTTTTTTTTTTGGAATTTCAATAAAGAACACATAAAAATTACACAGAGTCGTTGAAAATATAATGCCAGTGAAACGCATTGGGGAACTTTAAATGTGGCCTTCAAATGAAAACCATTTTGTATCGTGATTAATAGGGCAAAAAAAATAAATCCTTCAAACAGATCGAGTTGAAAGTACTTTTCTATACATACGGTGTCTATTTAAACCACTTGTTTCAAACCTGTTCAGCTGTTTTGATTTATGTAAAAAATCAGATTATCAAAATTCATCCAATCAGAATTTTACAGAAGTTAAACTTTATCGAAAAAAAAACAAAAAAAAAACAGTAAAGATTAACAAACGTTCGTTGGTTTCTTGTCGAAATTTGTTGAGCTTTTGGTATTTCAAAAATTTTCTGGAATTTTTACTGCTGAACTTTATGTGTAAATTTAACGGAAAATGCTAACTGTAAACAACATCTTTAACCCATTTTTAGAGAACGCATAAAAGTTGGAATATTATTAGGGAAACCTTATTTCTAGAAATAACTCAGGCGATTCGACAAGAGAGTATATGCAAATTTTAAAATGGCCAAAAAAAGGTTTTGGGATAAGTTAATTTATACATTTTTATTATGATATCGACAAAGGTTTCGTGACCCACCAAAAATCAGCCCGCGACCCACCAGTGGGTCGCGACCCATAGTTTGAGAATCGCTGCTTTACGGATTCCTTCTGACATCTTGTGAGATGGCTTTGATTACGGAAAGTTGCACTGGAGTCACCTGAAACGTAATCTTTGCGCAACTTGAAGGCAGATGTTAATCATGATCTGTTGTTCCGGTTATACGAAGTTATCCGAAGATGATTGGGGTAACGATTCGGATATCCGCAAGTCGATCTCAGGCAGGGTTCCTGATTTCGACTTTTTATCTTCTTCCACATGCGAAGACAGTCAGCAGCGAACGGTTGTCGCTTTAGTTTGCGTGCTTGCTTGTCAGCGACGACAGCAAACTCCGGCGAACGGTGGGAAGCCACACTTGGAAATTACTCATTCGTCCACATTCGCATCGCAAGCGATCGAGCGGTGATGCGATTCGTGAGTGATATTGTGCATACGAATTTTTGATGTTTCCAAAAAATGTTTATTATTTTCTTTGCTAATCTAGCATTTCAACAACAATACACTAAAAATGTATGCATTACATGCAAAAATTCTCTTCTAGTTATGATAATAGCCGCTTCGACCGCTCACCAGCATTCTTCACACTCAGCGAAAAAAAACTAGCGAAATTCATCGAAATACCTTATGAAAATTTGCTATAACTAATTCTTATGGATGACATAAGAATACCTTATGAAAATTGATCGTGCTTGCTATGACAAATTTCATAAGATAGACTTATGAAAAGAACAAAAAAATCTTAAAATGATACAGACTGGATTCGATCCATGAACATCGGGATCACCGAGCCCGTGTTTTATCCACACAGCTACCGACGCTTGAGAATACCTTGTTGCTAAATATGAATAAAAGCCACGTTGTGAGACGATTTAACGTCATAGAGTGACCTTATGAAATTCATCCGAATCATTATGAATTATTTAAAGGCCGTTTCATAAGTTGGGCCTTATGGAAATCTTAAGGTTATTTGGCTGAGTGCACCATTCGCCATTCATTCATTCGCTTGCGATCCAAACTGCGACGAATGGCAACGAATATCCATGCCGACCAATTTGCGCATCGCTTCCCACTAGTGATGGGGTTGCATGTTTGATCATGACTATTCGTTTGCTGCATCTTTCTCGATTCGCTTCAGCAAAGAGGAGTGAATATGAATGGAGTGAGGCGAATATACCGATCCTTGATCTCAGGACATGTACCCCTAACTGTGCAAAGGATGCATGAATGAGTGAGGCTTCCTAAAAGTACCGCATCATGATAGCATTTTGATGGCAGTCACACTCTTATTCCCATGACAGCCTTGTGAATGCATGGTTCATGACAGCCCACAGAATAAAACTCATGCGACCTACAACATCACTGTCGGGAACTGCTCACAGCGTCTGCTTTCACTGTGCGTTCGTTCGCCGATGACAACCTCGGCTCTAGCCCAAACCGTCTCTCGTTGGCTGGACACGAAGTGACGAAAATCGCTGCGCTCGGCCCGAGCATTTTACTTCTGTTGAACGTGTCGAGTATCGTGATATATCGCACGCTCAAAATTATCGACGCGTTTCATGTATTATGTATGTTTTCAAATAGAGAATATGTACCTGTAAGTCTTATTCTAGTAGAGTATTTTGCATAGCATTATTTTTTATTGGCATGTGAATTGCACTGCCATGTTTTCAATATAAAAGAGAGTTGAATCTTTCATCAGTGGTATATTTTAGTGGTTTATTTTATTACAATTTTGACAAACGCTGGCACAAACTTCTTTTCGCCCCTGGGGCATCTTGTGAAAGGCATATCATGTTTGTAAAAAAATATTTATTGAGCACATATTTTGTGAATAACTTTTACAGGGTGTCTACTACCTGGAAAAACCTGGAAAACCGGGAATCCTCAGGGAATTTTATACAACAGGGAAAAACCTGGAATACTCAGGGAATATTTTGAGAACTCAGGGAAATTTTACTCCGATAAAAAAAAACATTGGGTCGTATGGATAAAAACCTGGTAGTAAAAATCCATATCGAAATTTCGCTACAAGGATTTTTTCCAAAAATTTCGTCAGGGTTTCTTTCTGCAAATTCTTTAGAAATACCTCCTGGAATGTCTCCCAGGATTTATTATAGAATTCCTTCCGCATTTTTGACACCATTTTTCTTGGTATTCCTTTTTGATTTTTTTTCCGGAAAGGTATACTTCCGGATTCCAGGATTCCTGAATTCCAACCGATTTCTCCTGGAGTTTTTTATGGGAATGCTATTTCTTCCCGGAGTTGCTGCAGTGTTTTGCTCAAAGCAATCTTCGTAGGATTTCTACCAGAATTTAGCCCGAATACTCAATAAGAATTTCTGTCGGGATAAATCGTGGAATTTCTTTCGGCATTCCTCATGGATATTTTACGCGATTCCTTCCGGTGTTCCTCTTGGGACTTCCCCAAAAGATCTTCCCAGATTTTTTTTCAGAGTTGCTAAAGGAGTCATTCCTGGGGTTTCTACTAAAGTTCATCCAAGGGTTTCTGAAGGAGTTTTCTCGAATTTACTGCAGGAGTTCCTCAAGAGATTTCTTTAATTTTTCCTGTGATATCTTCAAACAATTGGTTTGGGCTTTCTTCAAGATGCTCTTCCTGGTCTCCTACAGGATTTTCTTAAAAGTTTTTGCGAGGTTTATTTTGAAGTTTTACCTGAGATTTCCTCCGGAGTATCTCCTGGAACTTCTCTCAGAAGATTCCTTCCGATGTTGGCCATTAGAAGTCTCTCAGAGTTTTTCTTAATTTAAAACTGGACTTTCTTTTAAGATTTTTTTCCAGAGTGCCTTCTGGGATTTCCACAGGAGTTATTGCTGAATTTTTCATTGAATTCTTCTCTTGCGTTCTTTCAGAGCCAGGCTGTTCCTTGTAGTTGTACCGGATTTCTTGCTGTGATCCACATGAGATTTTTTACAGATATTCTCTGCATTATTCCCAAAATTCTTCCCGGAATCTTTACCAAAAATTGTTTTAAGATTCTGGATACTCCTTTAGGGATTTCTCCCAAAGTTTTTGCAGGAATTCTTCGGAGCGGTAATCGAACCCTCATCCATCCGGACTCTAACCGCATGGCAACGAGACTCAACTAATGATATTCTTGAAGAAACTTTGAATAGTTTTGGATGGATCTTCAAGTGGAATCCAGCGAGAATCTCTGGAAGCATATCGGAAAACCTTTGCAAGAAATATCGGGACGTACTCATACAGATACCTCGTGAAGGAATCCTGCGGAAAGCCAGGAAGACACTTTGGAAGAAATTCCAGGAATTACGCTCAGAAATCTTGAAAGAATTTTTGAAGAGTAGGTGAACTTACGTAAATCAAGTTTCAGGCAATTTGGTCGGCATAAAGCCCTCATGACGAGAGAACAATGCTGCCGATAATACTCGAAGTCACCCTTAATATTTTTTTAGAGAATTTGGGTTATTGTTTGAATTATAAACTTTCAAAATTTCATCTGGAAAAACCTGGAAAACTCAGGGAATTTTATTTTGAGTTATGAGTAGACACCCTGTTTTAGCGTTAAGCCATGTGCTCCCGTGACAGCCTATGACACCCTTTACGCGACAGCCGGCTTGGTTAGCCGAAGATTGTCATCGCCATGCGGCCAACAATACTGACGACGTTTCCCACTCGGCTCGATACGACTCGAGTATGCAACTGTCGGGCAAGCAGCCGAAGCAGCGGCTGTTTCAATACATCTTTCGCTCATGCGTGTGCGTGCTGTTGGCTATACATTTCTCACTGATGGTGTTGCACACGGTAACGAGAGATGGTCTGCACACATAAGAGAGTGTCGATTCAGCCTTGCGCGGGCTGTTGCGAGAAGGATGTACATTTGGAAAGCCTGAGTGAGTGAGATTTACCATTCTGCAGTTACACGATACACGAGTGCAAAATTGGGGACTACGAAGGTTGATGAGCCGGGAAACACTCTTTCTTCCTACGGGGTTTCTTATGGGAGTATGAGTGAAAAAAAAGCAAAAAATCTTGCCTCCTTCACTTTCCCACAGAAAACCGCAAACAAAATCATCACCTTCGTAGTCCCCAATGGTCAGTTGACAAAACAAACTCTGAGTGAAACCCATTCATTTCTTTTTCTAGTGACACGCACAGTACCTCCATGCAATGTGCGACAAAAAATGTGCTGAAAAGTACGGGTCCCCCATGAAGAGGAGACAATGCCAAACCGGCGGCGGACAAATTGTGTCATCAAGGCAAGAATGCAGCAACTATCGTCTGTGTTGTCTTTTAGTCACAGGTCAACAGGCAAACACAGTAGGTATCTACGTTCGAAAGAAGGTTATGTTATGTTGCTGATGTTTTGTATGCAAAAGTTGTGCACTTCTTGTTCGACGGAAAACTCGTTGCACATCGATGGGAATCCTCAGCTCGTTTGTTTGGAGATTGATTCCAACACTATTCGTGTCCCCGTTCCGTTATTGGCATCAATCGTACACACCAAATTTTGTTTACTGGTATTCAGCAAACTTTGCTGATTTTTTTTGTGCTGATTTCATTCAGCAATGCGAATTTACTGAATATCAGCAATTATTTTTCAACTTGCTGAACCATCCAGCAACTTTGACAGTTGATCAGCAACGTTGTGCTGAAATTCAGCAAAAAAAATGCTGAAATTCAGCAATTTATTTTGCTGATTTTTTTTGTGCTGGAAGCGTTTCAAAAAATTTGGTGTGTAGAATTGTTGGTCAGTCATTCTTTGCTCCTTCTATGTTTGCTGACTTTTCACGATGCATGCCGGACGATGTGGTTCAGGGTACCCACATCTACCCGCATCGGAAGCAGCTCTGTCGGGTACTAATTTCCTGTCATCTGGTGTGATTTTAAAATCGTCGAGGGTGGAAATGAATTCGCCGGTTATTCATGGAATATGTTTTTCTCTTTTTTCAGAATTCCTGGTACGAGAATTTTCAATTCTATCTATGCGTTAAGCTACAGATAAATTTTGTTGTCGTTCTTGTAGAAATTACCGGTGTATTATAAACATAATTTTTCTACTGGGGTCTCTCTATGTACCCAAGGAAATCAAGGATCCTTGAAAATTCTATTACAGAAAAAAACCTAGATCGTACCGGGAATCGAACCCAGACACCCAATAGCTGAGCGTTTACAGGTTCAGCTATGAAGGTATCGAAAGTTAACAAAACGAAAACTCTTAAAAACAAATCTAGATCATAAAAGCCTTGTGAATTATCCCATCGCACTTACTGGTTGGAACTCGGACATTCCAACCGACGATGATGCAATATCGTAGGCCTACCAGAAGTGGTTCATTGATGGCGGTGATAATGGCGACGATGATGACGATGATGAAGAATCTGATACATGAAAGAGCGCTTAAGAGATGAAGTGTCCTTTCCCACTTTTCATCAAGTGGTTGTCCATTTTTTTTGTCGTAACCTATCCCCCCCAACCATAAGGATACCGAGTTATGGGCCCGAAAGCTTTCGGTTGCCCTTGTTTTACGGTCTCATCGGTTTTTCGATCCCCGATAAATCGACTGCCAGCAATATTGATTCGGAACGGCGGCGGCGTGATGAGTCGTAAAATTCCCTCTCTACTTCGCATCGAAAAAACAACCAAACTTCGAAGGGAAACGGATTTATGATAGCAGGGATTTCCTTCCAACGTATTTTCGTTGTTTTTTCACTGATTTTAATTACCTTCATTCAATTACGCAACTCACGACGACGACGACGACGACGACGGCGGTACGGGCGATGGAGCTGCCGGCCATAAATTCTGGAATTCAATCACGTACACAATCTAATGACAGAAATATCGCTACTGCCGCTGGTGCTGGTGTTGGCTTCGTTCAGCAGGTGAGTAATGCTGGTGAGTAAAAAACAGCAGTCGGTGTTTTGGTGGCATCCACGACGCTGCGAGCATTGAGCAACGCGACAAAATTACCTGGATATTATTGGTAATTTATGAGCGGGACATGTGCCACGTCAGAATCGTGCTTTAACGGTTACCAGAGGGCGAAGCGATTCACTGAGTTTGTTGGACTTTATTGAAAAACACTCAGAAATTGTGACATTTCACTCACATTGAATCAATAGATAAGCTTGGAGGTTTGGTGTCCACTGCTTCTGATTCACATGTAGAAGGTTCAAAATTCAAAATTGGGCTTGTCTCCCCACTCCTCTGTTATACAGGGGATAGACAAAATGATCGGGACAGGCAAACATTTCGTTTTTCAAAAAATGGTCAACTAGTTGTAACTTTTCGGAGAATGCATCTAATATTCTCAAATTTTCACTGAAAGTTGATTAACCAGTTGTTTATCAATGGCCCATACTTGGGAAAGATCGAGCTATTCTACATGAAGTTATAAATATTCTTGAAAAAGGCATAATTTTTCGATAGCCAACTTTGAGCTGCAATATCTCCGGATTCAATGAACCGACTGCAATGAAATTTTGACCATTCACGACTTATATAATCTATATATATATATATACACTCCCGTTCAAAAGTTTGGGGTCACCCCCTCAAAAACATGTCATTTTTTTAGGCCCATATCTCCGCCAATTTGCGTCTGATTTCAAAACCCTAGGTTTCATTCAAAAGATAATAAGTCAAAGAAACTTTGAACATGATTTAAAAGAAACTTTTTCAAAAAATTTTGTATGTAAACTTAACCCAAAGTTGCCAAATTTTCTAAAAAATGAATATAAACTTACGGCAGTGTCGCTGGAAGTTGGGTCGGCCAAATTTTAAGATGAGAGCGGTAATATGACCCATTTTCTATTAGCTTTCAACTGCTTTTTACAGAACTTAGCTAAAAAATCTAGAAAAAAAGTTATCAAGTAAATTAATCCTTGATGTCATCGACCAAAAGTTTGGGGTCACCTCTCAAAATGCTGTATCGGCCAAAAGTTTGGGACACATGGAAAAGTGATTTGTTGATATCTTTGTCATCTTTCATTCAATTTTAATTCTTCTTGGCTTATTTGAAACAAAATGAATGATACTTACTGCATAGACATTGAACCACACATATTTGTTGAAATTTACATACTAAAACTTAACGTAAAGTTGCCTCATTTTTTGAAGCGTGGTAAAATGTACTAACTTTACATAACATTTTTATATACAAAAATCGTTAAATACGTTAAGTTGAAGACATCAAACGTAAATTTAGTTAATTATCTTTGAAATGAGCCAAAAATAATTAAAATTGAAATATAGATGACGAAGATATCACCAAATCACTTTTCCATGTTTTACGAAAGTGACCCCAAACTTTTGGCCGATACATCATATTGAGAGGTGACCCCAAACTTTTGGTCGATGACATCAAGGATTAATTTACTTAATAACTTTTTTTCTAGATTTTTTAGCTAATTTCTGTAAAAAGCAGTTGAAAGCTAATAGAAAATGGGTCATATTACCGCTCTCATCTTAAAATTTGGTCGACCCAACTTCCAGCGACACTGCCGTAAGTTTATATTCATTTTTTAGAAAATTTGGCAACTTTGGGTTAAGTTTACATACAATTTTTTTGGAAAAGTTTCTTTTAAATCATGTTCAAAGTTTCTTTGACTTATTATCTTTTGAATGAAACCTAGGGTTTTGAAATCGGACGCAAATTGGCGGAGATATGGGCCTAAAAAAATGACATGTTTTTGAGGGGGTGACCCCAAACTTTTGAACGGGAGTGTATATATAAATGCAGTGGCATACGTGGAACCGCGCATAACTTGCGAACAAAAGGTCCGATTTTGATCGTCTTAGTTTTGTTCTGTTAGTTTTCACCCAAGGAAGGTTTATGAGGCAAAAAATATGAAAAAAATGAGAGTTTTTGAAAATCGAACTTCCATACGTTTTGTGACCAGGGCACAGTGGCGGGCCTCCATACAATAGTCGGACAAAACCTCAAATGTTAACCGAAACTGCTAAAATTCACAGGTTATGATGATTTTAGTAACCTAAATCTATTTCTGATATGGAACTTATCATATATTTTGATTTTACTACATTAGGGTGGTTCAAAATTTTGAAATCTGCTGATTATGGAAAGCATGTAAAAATAATCAATAATAAGCTATCATGATGTGCTTTCTGTACGTAGGTTTTGATTAACCTTTTAATTTGGGAATCCTTAAATCATGTATTGGTATTGAAATAAACTATGTATAATTGTGTATTTGTTGCTGTTAGGGTGGTCCAAAATCTTCAAAACAACATAAATCATTAGAAAAAATCGTTTACCAACGTTTTCTTTCAATGGATCAATTCAGATACACACCAATGTTGACTGACAAGACGTGGTCTATTCTCAGGGACTGCCCATAGACCACGTGACATTTTACGGTGGGTGCACGGAGGTGTGTTAATTCAATCGTTATGGGGCCAGATAGTATAGTATAGTGAACTGAGTAAAAGTTGAACTGCTTTTTATCAATCTCGTTTCAACAATTTCATATATGCTCTTCCGAGCTTGGGTTTTAAGATACATCGATCCCTGCTATCACTTGTCGAAGCAACCGAAACAACCCTATCTATAAAGAATTAGCAATTCATATTCGCAATATTGAAGGGAGTTTTTGATAAACGATCATCAGAGATCGGTAATCATTTTTATAAATAGTAGAGCTCCAGCAAATATTTTCAAAATCTTTATCACTCTGTGTATCGTTCAGTAGAAATTTGTTAAACGAACAAAAGGTTTTGAATAACATACAATAAAACTTCAAGTTTAATAAATCAATAAAAGGAGTTTCACTAAAGAGCGTAAAATGTTTGTTTCATAAAATTGCGATTAAAATATTCAAAGATTGCCTTGATGATCGTGACGTTTACGCAGAAAAATATTTAACGTAGCGTTTAACACCGTTTAGTGAATTCTTTTTATATTTTATAGATGATTGTTGCTTTGAACTGTAGCGATGTGCGTGTAGAAAAGAAACACGTAGATGTCGACGAATTTGTGTCACTATATATTGATAGAAGTTCGTGAAGAGATTGCTTCCAAGGTTGTTGAGCAATTCTAACGATTAAGATGAATAGAAGAAAGAACCAGTATAAGAAAATCAATGAGCAATGGTTTGTAGTTATTTTTACATGTTTTCACGGTTGTTTTTGTCTTTCTTTTATTTTGAAGGATAAAAGAGTGAGTTGTATCTGGTGAAGCAACATGTGGGTAGTGTCTAAGAAAATAAAGGCTTATTCATACTTAGTCATCACCATTTTCCTCTCCAGCTTACTGTTTTAAACTGGAGCACCCACTTTCTTGTGATTTTCTGTCAAAAAAAAAATAATATTAATAAAAAAAAAATGTTAAAGCTGTGGCCATTACATTAAAAACATAATAATGTTGTGATTGAACTCCAAACAATCCCTGAAATGTAATGGTTATTCATACCCAAAAACACAAAAATTATTGTCACATTATTCAAGTCTTCCTAACTTTTACAACGAACTCATGAAGGAAGCTCATAAAATAAAGACAACAAATTCTAATATTGTAGCAAATAAAACTTCAACTTTGAAAAAATCTAAAGACTCAATTTTCGACCAAATCTCTTGAAAATTTGGGGTTTTCTTAGTTAAAGTATCTATAATGGAAGAAAAATATTAGAAAAATAAAATATTGAAGTCGATTTTTGAGGTTTGGTCCGGCTTCCGGCCACTGTGCAGGGACTTGGTCTTGGATAGAAACTTGAAACGTCAAAAAAACGCAGTAGGCAAGACAAAGTTTGCCGGGTACAGCTAGTGAACTATGAAAAACATTTGATCAAACTTGAATTTTTTAACATGAGAAAAAGTTATAGCAATTATAATTATTTCAGGATTTTTTAGTAAATTGATCTTTTTTTAAAATGCGTCTTATTACTTTTTCAATTTATTGGCGACTATGTTGTTACTTTCCTTCAAACACATTTATATATAAGTCTAAAAAGAACTATAATTTGCATCTTGAATTTTGAAATGAAGTTGAAGATTTGGATAATTTGGTGTTTTATTAGAAAAACAATCTAATCGTTATAATTTTCTTCCGTGTTAAGAATTTTAAGTTATGTCAAAGGTTTTCCATAGCTCATTATATAAGTCATAAATGGTCAAAATTTCATTTCAATCGATTCATTAAATCCGGAGATATAACCGCTCAAATTTGGCTATCGAAAAATTATGCCTTTTTCAAGAATATTTATAACTTCATGTAGAATAGCACGATCTTTCGCAAGTTTGGGCCAATGATAAACAACTGGTTAACCAACTTTCAGTAAAAATTTGCAGCCATTCCATAGATAAACGATAAAGTGCATCTCCGATTGTCGTGAAACTTGGTGAGCTTGTAGTTCTTCGGAAATAATTAGACCCGTATTTTTTATTTCGTCATTAGGGAGACCAATTTTCATATAGGGTGGTCCAAAAAATCAAGGTTTTTCAAAACTAAAAATTTTCAAAAAATATTGTTTGAAAGCTATTGAATTGTAGTTTTCAGGAAAAATACGTGAAAGGGGCTAAAATGTAAAGAGTACTATAAAATATGCGAATATATTAGTTTTTTTCACGTTTTCATGGTCTCGGGACCAAACAGGTACCCTGGTTTTATATTTTTATCAGAGAATTCAGGAAATTTGGCGTAACATATCAAAAAAATCAGAAATGTATGTTGTTTTGTTTTTGAGATATGATTTTTTGAATATTGAGAGTCATATATTTTAGTACTAGCTACTCTAAAATTGCTTGAAATTGCAAATTCTCATGAAACGTTGCATAGTATTGCTTTTTAAAGTGATTCCTGGTGGTTTTGGTATCCATAATATTATAAGGAATCAAAATATAATCAAATTTAAAAAAGTGTCGTATATGGGAAAATTTGACCTTTTATTTTCTACAAATCATATCTCAAGAACTAAAAAACATACATCTCTGATTTTTTGATATGTTACGCCAAATTTCCTGAATTTTCTGATAAAAATATAAAACCAGGGTACCTCTTTGGTCCCGATACCATGAAAACGTAAAAAAACTAATATATTTTCATATTTTATAGTACTCTTTACATTTCAGCCCCTTTAACGTATTTTTCCTGAAAACTACAATTCAATAGCTTTCAAACAAAAAAAGAAGTTCAAAATCGGTTAAATGGTTCAAAAGTTTTAGTTTTATTTTTAGTTTTGAAAAACCTTGATTTTTTGGACCACCCTGTATGAAAATTGGTCGCCCTAATGACGAAATAAAAAAATACGGGTCTAATTATTTCCGAAGAACTACAAGCCCACCAAGTCTCACAACAATCGGAGATGCACTATATCGTGTTTCTATGGAATGGCTGTTTGAGAATATTTGATGCATTTTTTGAAAAGTTAAAAATTGGCCTTGGATAATTATACCTTTTTCAAAAATCTTCATAACTTTGTGAAGAATGGCCCGATATTTTCCAAATTTGGACCACTGATACACAACTAGTTGGTGAACTTACAGTGAAAATTTGAATATATTTGATGCACTTTCCGAAAAGTTACAGCTAGTGGAACTTTTTTTTAATGAAAATTTTGCCTGACCCGATCATTTTGTCTATCCCCTGTATCTCACTAACTTCTATCTCTGTATTCTTTACAACTTAACAACTCATATATATTCATATGGTCATAGTCATCGCTAGAACCAAAAATGGATTCCTGGTTTCCCGTTCCCTTTATCACAACTTCACAGCATGACGTCAATCTATCATATCACGCCTAACAGGTATGCTATCATCAACACACTATGTATCATCTTATGCCTGGCATCCACGCACGAACGTGAACCCTCTGCTATAAAGCCATCTACAAATAACACTCCGACATCTCAGCATGAGCTTGTGCAAACGCAGAGTACTCAATGTTCTGCAGGCAATTGCAATCGATACTTCCTATCGAAGTTCCTATACCTTCACGACATTGGCCTGCAATACGCTGCAATATAAACACAATAAGTTTTTGAATAAAATTTCAACATCTTATTGTGTTTTCTGTATGCTCTTGATGATGCTTACACGCTTACACCATACCAATGTACCAAGCAGTGTTTTCGTTTCATTTGTGCAGATAAATCCTTGGATTTCTTTACATGCACGTAATCTGTAGCTCATATAAAGTAGGCACCAAGTGAAAAAAATCCTTAATGTTGCAACTTTCAATATATTCGGTGGATCTTACGTAAAATTTCCTTCTAAAAACATGTATGACTATTGCGAAAGCCATATACTTGACAAAATTCCTTTCAAGAATTCTTCTTGAAATTTCTAAAAAAAAATCTCCAGCATTACCTCCAGGGACACCGTCAGCAAATTGGTACATGCCAGTCAACATAGACATGTGTACCCTGCTTGTGCCTCATCGGCGCAGTTGATCGCTTGAGCGTGCGACCGAGTTGAGCTCTCCACGCATTCTAAATAGACACTTGGCATGCGGTAAGTCTCGGTACAATAAAAACATCTCTCGCTTGTATAAGTAGAAGGCACAACTGCAACCGTGCTAAGAGGTTGGCAACAAAGCCGAAAGAAAGATGGAATTGTGAAAAAAGAAGTGTTCACGGTGTGGGCTTGGAGTCGGTTTGGCTTTTTATTCCGCAGAATTGTTACCTGTTCTGTGGCATAGTTGGTTAAAGCGCCGGTTTAGCGAATACAGAGTCGTGGGCTCGAATCCCACCAGAACGCATTTTTTGCAATTCCATCTCTCAATTTTCCAATTAATCCACATTCTGTGTCTTTTAATGTTCAAGTTTTTCCCAGTACGTCTCGACGTACCAGCAAATTGGTACACGCTTGTAAAGGATAACATAGACATGTGTACACCGCCAGAAATTGCTTTGAGGATTCTTTAAAAAAAAATCTGGAACCTTTACCAAAAAAAGATTCTTGCAGGATTACTTCGAATAATTTTAGAAAGAATTCCTCTAAAGGTTCTTCTCGATATCCCTTTTAAAGGCATACCTGGGATTCCTCCAAAGATTATTTCAAGAATTCCACCAGGAATCAGTGCTGTCATGGTAAAATCTGAGCTGGTTATTAAATGTTTCCAAATTGCTGCACTCTCTTTACCAGTGCGCCTCGATGGTAATTACTTTAATATTGCGCCTAATTAAGAATAAGTCCAGGGAAACCCCTCCTACAAATATTTTTTAATCAAACTTTTCTGTATTTATCACTGAAGGGGCATTCTTGCAGGAGTTACTTCTATGTGTTCAGCAAGAATTCTTCTAAAGATTCCTTCGAGAATTGGAATACCTTCCTTCCCATGTACTTCTTCAGAATTTTCTTCATGACTACCTCCAGAGATATCGGCAGAAACTCCTCTAGATTCTTTTAGGATTGTAACAGACAGAAACTCTTGCATAGTTTTTCTAGAAAAATTTCAACAGAAAACCTCCGAAGATTCCTCAAGTATCCCTTTTGGCAGTACTGTCATGGTAGAGTGAGTGCTGGTTACTCAATGTTTCCAATTTTTTTGTCTGGTACGCCTCCATAGGAATGACTTCAATATGGCGCATAATACAGAATAATTGCGAAAACCCGATAAATAAGTTTTTTTTTGTAACTTTTTTGCAGAATGGGCATTCTTTCATGAATTCCTTTTATGAGTTCTTCAAGAATTTTTCTAAAGATTCCTCCAAGAATCCTTTAACAATGTATTGCTCTTTATATATTTTTTTGGGTGTCTCCACGATTACCTCCAAGGACACCGCCAGAAATTCCCATATCATTTTTTTTCAACATATATATTTTTTCCGAAATTTTGTAGAAAAAATTTTTTTAACATGATTTTGTGCAAGAATTTCTCCAAAGATTCTTTCAAGTATCCCTTTCGAATGCATTCTTGTCCATGTATTCCTTTGAAAATTTCTCCAGGGATTACTCCAGAGATTCTTACAGGAACTTCTCCGGGCATTTGCCTTAGGTCTTTTTCAATTTTTTTTTCGAAAAATTTCTTTTACTTTTAACGATAGTTTCTTCAGAAATTGCCTTTGGTATTCTTTCAAAGATTCTTAAGAAAACTCCTTCAATGACTACTACAGAAGTTCGTGTATGTATTCTTTTACATATTTCTTCAAATATGACTGACGGAATTGCTCCAGGAGTTTTTCTTTGGAAATTCTTAAAAAATTCTTCAATAGATAGATAATTTCAGAAATTTCTCAAGGTGTTTTCTTTAAAAATTTAAACATTTGCTCAGAAGCTGCTTCAGAAATTATTGTTGAAATTTCTCCAGAGGATCCAGCAGATAGTACTCCATATAATCAGGGATTATCTTGAGCATTTACTTAGAAACGCCTCTAGAAAGTTCTTAAGAGGGTTTTCTTTAGAATTAGGATTCTTTAAGAAAGTACTCTTACATCAGTCTCTAGAGGATGATCTCCAGAAATTCCAGGGAAGTTTTCCAAAGAATCTCAGGAAGAATTTCCTAAGAACTTCTTGGATAGATTTCTCGTAACTCGTCGGAAAACCATTCGCGGAATTTCAAGAAAAAATCATTGAAGAATAAACAACAACAAAATTATGGCGAAATATTTCAATAAAATTTTTGGGAATTTTCTGGGATTATTCCTGAAGCAATCTGAGGTGATATTTTTTTGAAGAAATAATAGATAAGCTTCTGTGAAGATCCCTAGAAAAAAATCTTGAGAAATATTTCTAAAGAAACTCCTGAAGAATTTCCCAAGAAATATTGATGAATAAATATCTTAAGGTATCCTTGGAGTTATTCTTTGAGGAAACGCGGAATAAATTTCTAACAAAATACATAGAGCAATATCTGGAGAAATACTTTATGAACTCCTGTAGATATTTCTGGAGAAATACTTGCCCGAATCACTGAAAGCAATTGTACAAAAATCTTTGGACGGATTCCTAGAAAATTTTCTGTATGAATCCTTAAAGAAATTTCTGTTCACATACCTGTGGGAATTTTCAGTGGAATCTTTAAAGCAGTTTCTGATGAACTTGTTGAAGAAATACGTGCACAAGTTTTTAATAGATTCCACGGAGATTTCTTGAAGAACCCACTGTAAGAATTGTGGGAAGAATCTTGGGAAGATTTTTTGAAGCAATCACTGCAAAATTAAAAAAAAAATCTAAACGAATGCCTAGAAGAATTGCTAAAGTAATCCCTGTCAGAGTTTCAGAAAAAAACATGAAAATCTACTACGGATTCTTGGATAAATTTCTGAAAAAATCTCATGAAGAGCTTTTGAAGGAACCTCCAGTGAAAACTTTGAATAATCCCTAGAAGATTTTGTGGGATATTTTTTTTTATTATGTGGAGGAATCGCTGAAAGCATTTCTGAACCAATCAAGATATTTTAAAAGAACTTTCAAAAAGAATCCGTGGAAACCTTGCTAAAAGGAATTTCTGTGGAATTTTCTAAAGTAATATATGGCGCAATCTCAGGAGGAATCAAAGGCTTAATAAAGGAGTTCTCAAATTGACTTCTGCGACAATCTCTCAAAAAAAAAAAATAAAAAATAAGAGGAAACTATGATTTTTTTTAAAGTAATTCTTGAAGAAATTTTCATAGAAATCTCCGAACTCATTCCCAGCTGAATATCTTAAAAATGCCCAGAATATTTTCTGGAGATTTTTTAACTGTCTGTAACATTTTTTTTTTTCAAGAAATAATGGATGAATTTTTAATAAATTTCTGAAGGATCGCTCAAGGATTTCTGAAGCAATTCATGGAGGTTTCTGAAGCGATTATTCTAGGATTCCCTTTTTTATTTCAAGAGCTGGTTACTCAGTGAGTAACTTGGAGTAGCCTCGATGACACCGCTAGAATTTGTTCAGAAATTTTCCAAGATTTTTTTCAAAGAAATGCTACGGGCAATCATTCCAGGGGTAACTGCAAGAACTCTTTCTTGAAAGGTTTCTTCAAAAGATTCAATTCCGCGGGATTTTTCCCTTAGATTCTGACATTCTTTTAGATTTTTTTTAGATGTTTCTCAAAGGTATGTTTTAGAAATTCAGAAAATTTTCCACCAACTCTTACAAAAATTATTGTTGGAATTTCGCAAGAGGTTCCTTCTATTTAATAGGGGATTCTCTTTTTTTTTTTAATTTAGGAATTCCTCAGAAAAAAAAAAACAAGATATTCTTTTTTCAATATTTTTTCCAAATGTTATTGCAACAATTCCTGCAGAAACTACTATTTTGAATTTATTCGTTGGTATTTATCAAGGATTTTTTCAAGATATTATTTTATGAATACCGGCTGAGATTTATCCATGATTTGATCCACGAAATGTTTTTTTTCCAGAAACTTGTTAAATGTTTCTCTAAATAATTTCTCCAGGATTTTTTTTTCAGCGGTTCCTTCAAGATTTCCTATTCTATTCTAGTGCTTGCACAGCCAGTGTTGACAAGCATCCTGGAAATACCGGAATTTCTTCCGATATTTTCTTGTCATCATTTATATTTATATCAGCGAGATGACACAAATATTAAAACGGCCAGGCCCACTGTGCAGACTAATGGGTTTGAAGAAAATTCAAAAAAAAAACGGCAATCAGGTTATCCACTTATGAATAACATGATTAACGCATGTTTTTGAATTTGATAACTGAAGAAACGGGGACAACCGTACCAACCGTTTCATTATTTGGGGAATTAATTTTGTTCGTTGAATCGGTGGGAGGGGCGTGGCTAAGAAAGTTAATGCACACTCCATATCAGCGCAATTTCTGGGATGGGACAGTGATATTTGCATCGAATGCCCTGGCCCTAATGCCTAAGGCTTAAGCACCTATATTCGCTCTCTGAAATGAAAAGAAAAGTACCCCCTTACCCCCTTCATTTACAAATTCAAGTTTATAATGCATGAAAACATTAAATAAATACAGGATTCCCAATTTTTACAAAAAAAAAAATACAAGCGCAAAAATATAAACAGGAACGGACTCACCGTGAAAAAAAGAAAATGCCTTCAGTGTTCCTTTTCATTATCTCCCGTTGTACAAGGAAGTTCAACGGTTTAGACCTGAATTCCTCTATTATTTCTGCGAATCTGTTGGGAACTTCGCAATAATCCCCTAAATCCAAACTGCTTCCACTGTTGACGAACGCGGCTTCGTTTCAGACGATGGGATACCAACCAGTTCAACTGCTTCTACGACTACACACTTAATTTGAAATGCCGGGATCTCAGTATTTTCTCAAATTTTCGCCGAGATCCGCACAGCCGAGCGCTCGGCAAACAACAACATAACCGTGATCTCAGCAACTTTGACAGTTCATTACTGAGGTTCGGCAACTGTTTTGCTGAGAATCAGAGAACAGATGTAATCTTAACTGAGATATCAGTTTTTTTTGCGGAATCCAGGAAGGAATTTCTTAAAAACTTCCTGAAGAGAAATATGGACAAACTCCTCGAGAAACCCTTGTTGGGATTCCTGGAAAAAATATGGAGGACTTTTTTAGAAAACTTATGCAAAATTGATTCGATTCGATTGATCTTTTAAGGGATTTTCTGAAAGTATTCCTGAAGCGTTATGTGGACAATATTTAAGAAGGAACTACTGAAGACACGTCTATATAAGATTCTGTAAAGATCCTTGAAACAAAAACTCTAATTATTCCTAAAGAAATGTATATATCTTAACTCATTCAGCAATCTTCAGAAAAAATACAGTAAAACACTGAAAGTAATAATGTAAGAATCTCTGCAGGAACTCTGTAAGATTTTCGGGATAAATCCCCAAAGAAATTTCTGAACATATTCCTGCGTGAATTTTCAATGATATACAGAGACAATTTCTGAACAAATCACTGGTAGATTTCTTTAAGAAAAACCAATACGAATTCTGGATGATTTTCTGAAGGATGTTTTGAATGAATCTTTGAAAGATTTCTCCAGAGGTGTCATCAGGTATTATTTCATTTACTCCAGATTTATCTCAGGTTTTAATTCTAAAATTTCTCCAGAAAATTCCCACGAGATTCTTCAGGAAGTTCCTTCAGAAGTTGTTACAATTGTTTCTTCAAGTATTCCTCCAGGCTCTGCTTTGGATTTAGATCTTCCTTCAGGGATCATTTCAGAATTTTTTCCCCAAAGAGTCTCTCAACAACTGCTGCAGAAATTTCCCAAGTAACAATGAATGCTGAACAGTGAGAGTAGTCGCTGAACATTGGCTGGTTAATGGTGTCATTGGCTGAACATAATGACAGCAGAATGTTGGTCTGAAATTTGGCTTCTCCAACCTTTTTAATCAGCATTGCATGGATGGCTGAATAATAAGTTAAATATAATATTATTCAACTGTGTATCCAACTTTAAAACAGACACCAGCTTGCAAAATTAACCATCTCTTGTTCAACCTATAATCAAATAATTTTTGACAGCTGACCCAAACAATGTTTTCGTGGAGTCCACATAGCGTCTTCAGCCTTAATACAGGCTTAGTTCAACTTATGTTAATGATATTTCAGACACACCAAGTAATGCTCTCATTTTCGAGGATATGTATACAATTGTGTGTTGTGTAGGTGCTAAGGTGAGTGACTATAAATCAGGAGGTCCAAGTTCAACTCCCAGTTTTCCCATAGATTAATTTATACATTTCCAAACATCTCTTCTGGAAATAGAAACAATACTTACGAAAGTGTTTCATTATTTTTTATTTTAAAACAAAATAAATAAAATTTTATGAATACTGATTAAGCGCATATTAAGCTCAAATAAGCATTTTAATGAACTCCAAATCAGCTAAAGGTTGGATGAAATTACTGTAGTTAGATGTTTAGGTGCTGAATAAAGGATTGTACCTCTTGTGCTCAGTTTTTATTCAAATAAAGGCTGCTTTAAAATAGTTGAAAAAAACGTTTGTACAGCATTAAATTGTTACCTTGGTATTCCGGATAAAATGAATAGTAAAGGAACTTCGAAAGAAACAATAAAAAAAAAACCAGTAGAAGTTTTTGAACCAACCCTGCAGAGCTTCGTGATCAAGAAGGTGGACTCCCTCTGTCAGCTTGTTCCTCTCATTCTGTGAACGTACGAATACACTTCAGCAAAACTCAATATTCGGATGCAAGGGTTTTTGGTAGTGAAGATATCTCAAGTGGAATCCTTGAAGAAATCTTAAGAAGTAAAAACTTCTGTATAAATATCTGGATGAAAATCCGAAGCAATCTCAGAGAAATTCATGAAACTTGATGAGTATTTATGAGCAATTTCAAAAGAATGGGAAACTTTTCAGGTAATCCTTAGTAAAAAATGTTTGAAGAATTTATAGAAAAACTCCTGGAGAAATCGTTTTATAAAATTCTCGGAGGACTTTCCGAAGCATTCGTGTAGAAAACTGTGAACGAATTTCGGAAAAAAAAAAAAATCTAAATACGTGCAGCCTGCGTCTGCAAAGACCCCTAGAAAAAAACTGTTGACATGTTTTGATAGGGCTTACCGTACAAAATCCTAGGAAATATTTTTGAATAAAATTCCTGAAGAATCTGTGTAGAAGCTTATCAAGATATCCTTAGAGAAAATTCCGGATAAATGTTTGGGGTAATACATCGTGGAATATCTGAGATATCTTGAAGAAATCTCTGTATTCTACAGGATTTTCTGGAAACATTCATGTAGTAATTTTCAATAGAATCTCTAGGCCGATTCTAAAAAAATCTGTGGTGGAATTCCTGAAAAAAAGCTAAAAGAATTTCTGATGGAATCATCGACTATAGTCGCTCTTCAACCAGCGAAGTGCGAGTGGTTGTCCTTTTTTGCTGTTGTAATCTATCCTCCATCAAAAGGATACCGAGTTATGGGCCCGAAGAAGAATTTCTGAAGTTATCCCTACTAAAATTCCTGAAGAAATCCTTGGAATACTTGGAATACACACTATTGAGCGCTGCCTACAAGATACTCTCTCAAATTTTATGCCGCCGTCTATCACCGATTGCAAGAGAGTTCGTGGGGCAATATCAGGCTGGATTTATGGGTGAACGCGCTACAACGGACCAGATGTTCGCCATCCGCCAGGTGTTGCAGAAATGCCTCGAATACAACGTGCCCACACATCACTTGTTCATCGATTTCAAATCGGCGTATGATACAATCGATCGAGAACAGCTATGGCAGATTATGCACGAATACGGATTCCCGGATAAACTGACACGGTTGATCAAGGCGACGATGAATCGAGTGATGTGCGTAGTCCGAGTATCAGGGACACTCTCGAGTCCCTTCGAATCTCGCAGAGGGTTACGGCAAGGTGATGGTCTTTCGTGCTTGCTGTTCAACATTGCTTTGGAGGGTGTAATAAGAAGAGCGGGGATAAACACGAGTGGGACGATTTTCACGAAGTCCGTTCAGCTGCTTGGTTTCGCCGATGATATTGATATTATTGCTCGTAAATTTGAGACGATGGCGGAAACGTACATCCGACTAAAGAGTGAAGCCAGGCGAATCGGATTAGTCATTAATAGACACAGTACATGATGGCAAATGGCTTCAGGGAGGAATCACCGCGCCCGCCACCCCGAATTCATATCGACGGTGATGAAATCGAGGCGTGTGCTTGGGCTCACTGGTGACCGACGACAACGACACCAGCAGAGAAATTCAGAGGCGCATTGTGGCAGGAAATTGTGCCTATTTTGGACTCCGCAGAACTCTACGATCGAATAAAGTTCGCCGTAACACGAAGTTAACCATCTACAAAACGTTGATTAGACCGGTCGTCCTCTAGGGGCACGAAACATGGACCCTACGTGCAAAGGACCAACGCGCCCTTGGAGTTTTCGAACGGAAGGTGTTGCGTACCATCTACGGCGGAGTGCAGATGGAAGACGGGACTTGGAGAAGGTGAATGAACCACGAGCTGCATCAGCTGCTGGGAGAATCAACCATCATCCATACCGCGAAAATCGGGAGGCTACGGTGGGCGGGTCACGTCATCAGGATGAGCAACCCGACTAAAATGGTTCTCGAGAGTCATCCGACCGGTACAAGAAGACGTGGAACGCAGCGAGTTAGGTGGGTCGACCAAGTGGAGGACGATCTGCGGACCATACGCAGAGTGCGGAACTGGAGACAAACAGCCATGGACCGAGTGGAATGGAGGCGGCTACTATGTACAGCAGAGGCCACCCCGGCCTTAGCCTGACCGGTAAGGTAAGTACTTTTTTTTTGAAGTCATCTAGTATAATCACAATAATAAAATTCTTGGGGCATTTTTTTTAAGAAACCGGGGCAAAACAAATGTTTATCCAAAAAATGCAAAAAAAAAATTGTTTAAATTTCCAAATGAATCCATGAAACATTTCTAAATACAAACCGGAAAATGAATTTTAAAAACACAAAATTAAATATCCGGTGAAATTCTTGACGAAATTTCTAGGGTCAAAATACTAGATATCGCCCTTCAAGATTTCCGCTCTAGTCTTCGTTACTTCATATATAAAAACGGAATTTAAATGGAGGAACGAGAACTGGAGCAATGCACTGGCGAAGATATGTGCTTTTATGTACACGAATTTTACGAGGAATCTTCTCTGGAGAAATTTCTGAAGGAACTCCAACGGAATTTCTGAAGAAAAATGTAAAGGAATTACTGAGGCAATCCATGAAAGCTTTTTAAGAAGTCCTTGGAGAAATGTTGAAGTAATCTGTAGAATAATTTCGAGGAATCGTGAAAGAATTAAGCATCCTTAAGCTATCCTCCCGAAATCATGAGTATTGAATCAAATACTCAAATAATGTGAAATAACCTTTCTGGTGCATGAAACCAGTTTAATTAGTGATAAGCGAGAACCAAACCGTCACCAGGTAACAGTAGTAACGAAACGATTTTCAACGTAGCACGAAACTATTATCTGTGTGCCTTCCACCCCATAATCTAAATCGACAGGAAATTGCTTCCGGAACCGGTTGGCCATGAAATCACACGAAACTAGGGAATGATTGGTTCCGGTGTGAAATGATGGTCTCAATTTGCAAACCCTTTCAAAGTGGTCGAGCCTCAGTCGAAGCTTGGTTAACGCACTGTTTTCCCTAGGTCCTTTCCATATCCAGAAAAGCCTCACTAGAGAATATTACCTTGGTCGATTGAAAGTCAACTGTCTTTCCTTTTATTCTTTCTCTCTCTCTCTTAATGACTCACTGGGTCGAATGTAATACAACTATAGTGTCACTCTCCATTATGACAACAATGCACTCAAACAAAAGAAATGCAAAACTCGCCCCTTGGAAATGGGTTCACAAAGGCGGAAAATGGATTCAATGGTTGATGCGTTGATGGACATAGTGGATCAAACTAAATAAGAAAGAAAACCTCTGAAAAAGTAAGTCGTACATCAGTTGTTTCACGGCTTTACCGGTAAACGCGCCTGTGTGCCGAATTGAGTGTCAAGGGTTTGATTCCAATCGGGTTACCCTTTTTTTAATAACAAATGGCCATCATTTGAACAGCCGCAACCTAGCAAATGAGGAACCCATTTTGGACAGCGAAAATTAATGTTTGAGTTATTCCATCATGGTTAACGATCAACCATTCATACTTTCCCATGGGAAATATTTTCAAAAGCGTTGAAATAAAGAATATTCATTGCTCGGCGGGCAAGCTGAGTGTCAAGGTGGCGACTGGCGCTGGCCCCGGTCAGACTGTACAGTGCATCTTCCTTACACAGTCACTGCCATGCCGGTTGAATGCAAAACAATAAACCTATCAACGTCATCATGGCGTAACCATCCTCGCCTTGGCAATGGGTAGGCGACGACGGCGACGCGCGACGGTATCATAGCATTCCTTGCTTACCTACGCCTCTGTGCTGTGCTGTACCTAGGGATGCAGCGAACCGGAATGATGACGAACTCCTTCTATTCTCTCCGGTGCTGCCCCATTCAGGTGCAGTCCGGAAATGGAATGCCAAACCACACCGCGTGGCACTATGGGGGAATAACATTGAGGAAGGAAATAATAATCATTTTTCTTTCTGACTATCGAAAGTGTTACGTTCATACATATTAATATTAGGTCGAATCACCGCTAAATTTACAGTTATGAGGTTCGTGGAATTTGTAAAATTCTGTTTTATAAAACTTTACAGTGAAAAACACACATGGAAGGAGCTCACCAGTTTCGTTTATCCTCTAGTCTAACGTTGAAAATTTGGCATTCAGAAAAAGCTCAAACGAAACGCAAAACGCAAACTTTTTGCCCAACTGATTTCCCACAGTGCGCTCACGCTACAACTGGTCCAGTAAATGCGAGAACCGGGTGCCAGTCTAGCGATTGTCCTTTGCTAGATACCTAGTCGTTATGCAACGTTTGCATCAATTGCTTGCTGCACCCAATGAATTTTCATCGTTGGTTGATGACGACGACGGTTGCAATCATTAGAGCCAAAGAGGCGAAAAAACTGCGAACCGTAAATTGCTGTATTCAACGTGGTAGGAGGAAAAATATTGGATCGCGTTTCCTGGTTACCGTGTGCAGGATGCTTCAATGCGAGTAGATTGAGTGCCGTGATCACTGTTATACGGATTACCACCGGATGGAAGATTGGTGCTCGTTATGGCGTGGGAACCAGTGCCATCTTGGTGGGAGTTGAGCCATCTAGTTTGAATTTATTGGATGCAAGGATTCGTAGATTCATAACTCGTTTCCTACATAAAAAAAACGACAGTTGTTCAGAATCACAACTTTTTCTAATATTGTACTGTATGCAATCGATCAATTTATTCCCAAACGTGTCCGCAAACAACCAGTTAACCCACCTTGGAGTAACAGTCATTTGAAGCGCTTGAAAAAGTCAAAACGCGCATTACTTCGCAAATATTCCAAGTTTAAAACGCTCCGTTGCAAATTAAACTACAATGCCGTAAACTTCCGTTACAAGCGCACAAACAAGAAACTATTTTTGTCGTACTAACGGAAAATTCAACAAAAATTGCGTCACAATCCGAAAGGATTCTGGAATTATGTCAATGAGCAACGAAAGGAATCCGGTCTTCTAACAGTCATGTTCAGGGGCGGCATTGAAAAATCTACTAGGGTAGGTAATCAAAATTTGAACCAAATTGCGGCTTTCTGAAGCAGTGCAAATTTTAAGAGATTTTTTCTTCCACATGGAAATAATTTATTACGGCAAAATCGTATGTACATGAAAGCCACGGGTATAAGCTTTCTTTTAAATGGTAAAAAGTTTGTATTTGCACCGAATTTCATTGAAATATTTGATTTTTCATCAACAATGGTTTTAATCATAATTTGAACCATCGTAATCATAATTTGAACCAATTTTAATCTTAATTTGAACTACTGGCGGCAGCAGCTCGAGCAACTCACAAAACAGCCAATTCCATGCTAAACAATGAAAAATCACATGAATCTGCTAATTCTCATACCTATTTTTCATTAGGCAGTAGAATCTCAACTCGGAATGTTCGAAATTCTTTAGGAATTTGGAAACTAAATTTGGAATTTTTCATCTCCCAAGAGTAAATAAAACAACCACTAGCGCAATCTACAGGCCAACACTAGAAGCTCACCCCCGTTTACTAGTTCAAATTTACATTACAAATGGTTCAACTTAAGATAACATTCTCCAAGTAAGAATCACTTAAATTTGATAATTTTTTGACAAATAATGCGGAATATTATTCGGTTGGTCGATTCTACGATAAATAAGCTTTCATTTGACGTGTTCACATCCCGACTAGGCGATCATAACAAAATTATATCATAATATGATATTATGTTACACAGATTTTTTCTAACATAGGCAGTTATAATTTAGATGCAGGATGTTGTTAAAATAACAAAAATTCTAACTGAAAATCATAAGGGTTCTAACAAAAGTATATCAGAGTTTGTTACAAATACATCAAAAATATATCAAGCCCTGTTCTAAGTTTTTGATAAAATATATCAAAATTATAATACAGTTTGATATTTTCAATTAGGGTAAAAATCAAATAGGGTAAAAACTAAATTTTTATACTCATTTTTGGGTAATTATTTTAAGTGTGTTATTCTATTTTTAGAAAATAATAGGACACATAAAAAAAACTTTCGATTTCATTATAAAACTTACAAACCCGGACGGGATTTGAACCAATAATCCTGCCATCGTTAATTTTCAGTCGCCTTTACCAATGAGGCTATCACAGCACCTGAAGTGAGTGGCGAAAGAAGCTTTACTGGTTCTACGTATTGCCAGTTTCCCTATTCCCCCATCTCTTGTTTGTCAGTCGCAGAACAAAAATAGACAGAGATTTGAATGCAAGATCAAATAATGAACCTCTCTCCCTTACCAACAGCGCTATCGCGGTGCGCAGACATGCGCACTGAATTACTAATATTAGTGGTGGCGTGCGACTGGCCCGTCGTCGTTTGTTGAACAAAGAGAACGACGAAAAAATAGCCAGTCGACTATTTATGATTGAGCTTCGTCATGGGGTGCCTTCTGGCGGCGTCAAAGTTGCTGTAGTCGTGATTCTATACGGACGGAGATGATTTAATTTGTTTTTTTTTTCGCGATGTGAGACCGACGATCATACACGTACC
Source organism: Aedes albopictus (assembly GCF_035046485.1). Lineage (NCBI taxonomy): Eukaryota > Metazoa > Arthropoda > Insecta > Diptera > Culicidae > Aedes > Aedes albopictus. Next base: position 140,909,481 of record NC_085138.1, on the reverse strand, counting down.
TACATGAGCGAAGGTAAAATGTGGCTTTGTTTTAATTGATCACAATGATATCATAAGCTGATATGATAACTTTTGCAGATGCTATTTAGTTTTATTCTAAGATTTAGATTATTTTTAGCAATGAAAAAGTTGACATAATGTCAAAGCAAATATGGTCGAATGATAATAGGTCGTAATAAAAAAAAAGTTCCAAATGCAGTGATCAATTGAGCAGAATTATCATTCACATTTGTATTGTTTAGGATTATTTAGTACCGTATTTGCTATCTCCACGCTCAATAACATCCATTACTTCTTAATACATAGTCTGCTCGGTACTTTTTGACGTTATATTTAGAAGTTAGAATATCAGTACTGTTAATATGACATACAACTACAACTATCTTTACTCAATTTTGAGATTTAAAAAAAACTCATGTTTAGGTTTCTTCTTTTTTCCGTGTAGATGTTTCACGCTTTGAAGCTACAAATTCTAGTTAATCTAAAAGCTTAAAAGTTAGTCTAAAAGAATTGGGAATCGTTATCTTTTTTTTATGACATTTTACGTGTCAAAATTGGGAATCGTGGAAAAGTGTTAGGAATTTGCACTGTAACGGGACTGGGATATTAAATGAAGGAAAAACTTAGATTAAACATATCAGCAGCTATGATACTCTATTCACCCAAATAATGAATTTGAAGCATTCAGTAAAATAATAAATACGAAAGAGTCTGATAAAATTTGTAGAAGGTGCAATGTCTTTATTTTTTACTCAATATGATGCAGCAGTCAATAAAGATCAATTAAGTAATAGTTATTGCTGTGGGCATTCAAAATGCAAATATCAAATACGGGAACACCAAAAGATGTGAAAACTTGAACAAACTTAATAGGAGTTCCCATTAACGAAACAGCTGCTACTACATAGTACAATTCGTAATACTACCAAATCCACAAACCAGCAGAGCCTTGAAGGCCGTTATGAGATATCGTTACAGCTAGAAGCTGTACTAAAGAAACTGTTTGTATACCAACAAGGCTTGTCGGATTATTGTCAAATCTAATTTGAAGCGGGATATATACAGTGTCGGACAAAACAATAAGACCACAAGCCATTTTTCATACAAAATGGCCAAGTTTGACGATTAGATACTCGGTTTCTAGTAAACCGATTCTGAAATTTTGACAGCCGACTTCGAATTACGATAATTTTGATTTGTATTTAATTGATTGAGTTCTGTTCACTACATCAAAAGTTACAGATATACGAAACGACAAAATAATAGGACCATTTTCAGATTATCAGTACCCAGGGATATTTGAGAGTATCTGATACTTGATGATTGATAAACAAGTACTAAAATTAAGGATGCCATTTAAACTTGGGGACATTTTTATTGAATTGGCAACGAATAACCATCATAAAAATTTGGTGTTAGAATTTTGTCGCACTGTATATCTGTAACTTTGGAAGTAGTGAACAGAACTCAATCAATTTAATACAAATCTTAATTCCCATAATTCGAAGTCGGCTGTCAAAATTTCAGCCAAATCGGTTTACTAGAAACCGAGTATCTAAACGTCAAACTTGGCCATTTTGTATGAAATAGGACCGCTGGTCTTATTGTTTTGTCCGACACTGTAGATACTACACAAATACTGTAAAATTATTAGGGTTGCTTTTATAGCACTTAAATCTAACTCCGGAAGATTTGCCGGAAGATGTGCAAATCGAATAAGAGTCCCAGCCAATAAACCTTTGCTACTATACAGTACGTGTTCATTGATTTTAAAGTAATCATTACGGAACATGTTTCCCGAGAGACCATGTCTTTTCAATACGCTAACTCCAACTCCGATATTAGAATAGAGGGGGTTAGAAACAAAGGGATGTAAGTGACAAAAACCCACTTTTGTGTAAATGAGGTTTGAAGTTTTTCAATAATTTTTTCATCCCATACAAAATGTATGGAGTTTCAAAAATAAACCGAAATTTCTCTGATATAATGTAATTTTTCAAATCATCATAAAAATAATCTTAAAAAAGTTCCTGAGAGCTTGAAATCTGAAGTTTTTTTTATATGCTCAGCTCAAAATGGTCACTTACACCCCTTTGCATCTGGGCCGCTCAATAGTATAAGGACATGTTCCAGAAAATTTGTACTATTGGTAATACCGCGTGACCCAACCGTTCTATTCGCATTATCAATAATAAAAATAGTTTCTTATTTTAACGAGTCGAGGTTCACTTAAATCGGTTCAAGTTGGAAAAAATAAGAGTACCTTTCAGTTTTGAGAGTACTTGGATACGCTTCCGGCATTTAGCGCAGTAAATAAAAACAAACAAAAAACGAATACATAATATTTTTATTTTTATTTTTTGTAATGCATTTAAAAATTAAAATTATTTCATATTCTGATATAATTGTGTTATTTTTCCAACGAAACATTTTATTCAGTTGTAAAAATAACAAAGTTTTAACAGAGTTTGTTTTAAATTATTTATAACAAAATTAGTTACAAAAGATTATAATATATTTTGTTATAATTTAGTTCGAAAAAGTAATAAACAGCCCATGTCATAACAAAATTATAACATAATTTGTTAGTCATATCACAATGAGATATAATTATGATATATTCTTGTTATGATCCTCTAGTCGGGATATTGCGTGTGATACAATGCATGAGCTGTACGAGTGCACCGAAAATGTGCTTTATTTTGGGGGAAATGGGTGAAATCACAGTGATTTTTCAATTGCCTGTTTTCCATGACAAAAACGCCTTTTTCAATGCTTTTAAAGTCCATGTTATCAGGTTATATAACGGAAAGCTGTTTAACATCTTTTTCGGGACAATATTTGCCTGAAAAGTACGTCGTTTTAATGAATTTTGAAATGGTTCAAATTAAGATTACAATTTGACTAGTTCAAAGTTTGATTTCTTACCCTACTGAAGGAATTTGTGATCTCTTTTTGATTCAATTTTCTAGCGTTTTTACGCATGATTCACTACACCACCAACAAGTTGTCGAGGCTGCCGAAAGTGTTCCTGTTTATCCTCCAGTTGGCAATCACCCAGTCGTCGAAGAAGAAACTATCGGCAATGCATGCTCATCCTTGAAATTTTCAACCAGTTCCGGTCCAGATGGGATCCTGCATATATTTTGAAAAAGTGCTCCAGTAGTTTATCCCTTCCTCTAGCTTTGCTCTTCAACATGTCGCTTAAATTTGGAATATTCCCTGACCATTGGAAAAAGTCGTATGTATTTCCAGTTTTTAAGAAAGGTAACAAGCAGGAAGTTAGTAATTATCGAGGTATAGCTGCTCTCTGCACAACAGCAAAATTGTTTGAGAAGGTAGGTATGCCTTTCTCCTTCACAATTGCCATCACTTCATTTCCGAGCATCAACATGGTTTCATGCCGAAACGGTCCACAAACATCAACCTGGTTCTCTACACGTCATTCATCGCTAAGTCTTTGCAGAAGGGCCATCAAATAGATGCCATTTACACAGACTTCTCAGCTGCATTCGATAAAATCAACCACCGGATTGCGATTGCTAAGTTTGCGCGTCTTGGTTTCTCAGGATCTTTTCTCAGTTGGCTACAATTGTATTTATGTGACCGCGAAATGGCTATCAAAATTGGTGATACCATCTCGAATTATTTTCGAATTTCTTCCGGGGTACCACAAGGCAGCCATTTAGGACCCCTAATATTTTTAGTCAATTTGAACGACATCAATCTGCAACTCCAGTCTTTTAAACTTTCTTTCGCGGATGATTTTAAATTGTATTGGGTCGTCAACGACAATCAAGATGCTACTTTCCTTCAATCTCAACTGGACGTGTTTTCCGCTTGGTGTGATACAAATCGCATGGACTTAAACGCCTCCAAGTGTTCCGTGATTTCCTTTTCCCGCAAACTTGCTCCGATTGTTTTTGATTACAAAATTGGATCTGTAATTCTTAAGAGAGAGAGTGTGATCAAGGACTTAGGTATGCTACTAGATTCCAAGTTGACCTTTAAAGAACACATCTTTTATGTAACCTCTAAGGCATCCAGAACACTAGGTTTTATTTTCCGTATAGCTAAACATTTCAAAAACATTCAGTGCCTAAAATCTCTATACTGTGCGTTATTTAGGTCAATTCTAGAATACTCTTCGGTTGTCTGGGCGCCGTATTATCAAAATAGTATCAACCGCATTGAGTCAATTCAGCGTAAATTTCTGTGTTTCTCTTTGCGTCATCTTCCATGGACAACCCTCATGATTTACCGAGCTACGTTGACCGTTGCAAACTTATTGGGCTAGAGTCTTTAAGTGTACGTCGTGATGTTTCAAAAACTCTCTTTATCTCTGATCTTCTACAATCTAAAATTGATTGCCCTCGTTTGTTATCACAGCTGAACTTCAACATTCCTTACCGCAACCTTCGAACCAGATCCTTCTTTTTTCTATGGAATGCCCGCACTAATTATGCTCACAATGAACCTCTCAATAGTATGGTCCGCCTGCTCAATCGCCGTTCCTCCGAGTTTGATTTTAATTTATCCCGTTGTGTTCTTCGAAAAAAATACATTCAAATTCTGTTAGCCTCTTAAGCAATCCATTGTATTTTAGTCACTAGTTTAAATAATGTTTTATATTAATATTAGAAGTAAGAAAAATTGTATCATTTGGAAACTATGTAATATCTGTTGATACAAAAGATGAGGAGGTTTTGCGCCCATTTGAGGATGGGCTAAATGTTGCTCTACTCAAGTGGGCTTTTCCCTGCTCCTAATAAAGAAAGAAAGAAAAATCAATATTGTGCATAAGCAAATGTAAAGCGGTATCCAAGCAAGGTAACGGCCCCCAAAGGGCGTTTGTGGACTTATGCACGAACTTATGCTGGCCTGCTTACTCTCACAAAAAAGTTGACGGTGTCGGCACCTCCCAAACGTCAAATTATCTGTGAGAATAAGTAGGCCAGCAGAAATTCGTGCAGACATACATAGGGGACAATAAAAAGAGGTCGCAGGAGCGTTTCAGGTGGCCGCAGGGGCATTCCAGGAGGCCTCAAGGATCATTAAGAGGGCCTCAGTAGCGTATCAGGGGGGTTTCTATAGTACCTCTTTAGAGGCCTCAGTAGCACGAAACATGAAAATCCCTTAAAAAATCCGTCAGACTGAAATAGGATCGTATATCGTGTCAAAGTTGGGTAATTTTTTCTTCAATTTTGGACCACTGTTGGACCCACATCGGATAACTTTTGGTCTAAGGTGAATTTGGTATCAAAAATATAAGCCACAAAAACCCTTTGGAACACTCTTCTTTTAAGTTTTCTGGAAATTTCCTGGAAACGTCAGAATTCCCCCGGCCAATGTTATAAAAAGAGGTTCCAGAGTACACAAAAAAAAAACGGACATTCACATTTTCTTTATTTTTTCTCCATTAACGCTGTAGCCCAACCAATCTCAAACTTCTTTATCGACGTGTGTATTGGTGGTGGGTTGCGGCCCATAGTTTGATAAAGGCGGCTATGGTCGGTCGTCTCACAAATACATTCTCGACGAAACCCCGATAAATTCCCAATACCCTCATAGTTCCACACCGCACAATACTGTTCCCCGAGCGCAGAAATTATGACCACTGTTTGAAATATAAATTTCACTCAGTGATGATACGAAATACGCTTTTTTCATGTCGGTGGAATATTTCATTGGTTTGTTTGAAATAAGTGACAAAAGGGCAAAAATAATAACTGACATTGTTCGATAAAATAATTAAAGAATGTCAAATTTTGACATTACAATGGCAAATCAAGAACAAAAAAATTAGGATTGAGAATTGCAAAATATACCATTATTGAGTTATTGAAAATAGAACAATATCAAAATTATCTAAAAGAAGGGTATATTAAGTTGTTTATTCCAATAACAAAATGAAAACTTATAAGTTTTTTGGATGGAAAGTAATTGCAAAAAAAATATCAAAATTTACCATTAGAATAACCAAAGTTCAAATTTTGTCATTATGTTGTTCTTGATAAGTTCCAAAACCCGGGTAGAGGTGAATGGCAAACCAAAAACAAAAGAATAACAAATTTTATTGTCATAACTTATTTTGTCATTCATGAGTTCTTCATGAAGAGCTTAAAACAACATGTGAATAGCATAATATGATATTATATCAAAATATACCATTCGCTTTTCATTTTAAAATTTGGAAGAATAACTACTGATTGTCTTATTTTGCTATCATAACAAATTTTGTAATTGGTGAGATATTGTTGACCTTTTGCGAGTTTGATGCACTCGCAGTTTTGGCACTTATCAAGAACAACATAATGACAAAATTTGAACTTTGGTTATTCTAATGGTAAATTTTGATATTTTTTTTTGCAATTACTTTCCATCCAAAAAACTTATAAGTTTTCATTTTGTTATTGGAATAAACAACTTAATATACCCTTCTTTTAAATAATTTTGATATTGTTCTATTTTCAATAACTCAGGTAAAACTTGCAATTGTTTTGTAATTCTTTTCTGCCCGGGAACTGCGAGTGCATCAAACTCGCAAAAGGTCAACAATATCTCACCAATTACAAAATTTGTTATGATAGCAAAATAAGACATTCAGTAGTTATTCTTCCAAATTTTAAAATGACAAGCGAATGGCATATTTTGATATGATATCATATTATGCTATTCACATGTTGTTTTAAGCTCTTCATGAAGAACTCATGAATGACAAAATAAGTTATGACAATAAAATTTGTTATTCTTTTGTTTTTGGTTTGCCATTCACCTCTACCCGGGAACTTTCACTTTTCCGGCGAAATTTTCTTCAAAACTCACAAACTGATTCAAAGTTCCTTCGACATCTATTTTAGGGATATCTTCGTCAATTTCTGTTAAAATTAAAATACTTTATACAGGCCCGTGCACAGAAATGGCGCCAATAGAGGGGGTTTTCCAAGTTTCGACAAATGGCGGAGGGGTGCCTAGTGTATGAAGCGTCGGTAATGGGGGGGGGATGGTAAACACCTTAAATCCCACGTATACACGGGCTTGACTCAATATAACTCCCTTAGCGATTCTTTCAACAATCTTTCAACATTGTTTCACCAATTTCTTAAGAAATTCTTTCAAAAATGTATCCTTTAATTAATCTAATTAAAAAATATCTTTTAATTAATTTGGGGATTGGTGCGGTAAATTCCTAAAGAGTTCCAGTAATCTTTCTAACTCTTTTGTATTTCAACTTTCAAACATCTGAAAAAATTCCAAATAAATAAAAAGTCCCGTGTCACCTGGAAAAATACAAAAGAAGCAAACAATTATTGATACAAATATTACTCTAAGACAAATTAGTTAACACAAATAGTGTAATTTCGATTGGCATTTCCAACAATTTTTTTATCGAAGTATTTTCGAAGAAGAGGAAATTATTTAAGGAAGAACTTACGAAACAATATTTAATGAGATTTTGTGAAGTAAAATGAAAATATAGGATGAATCTGCAGACAGTACTTGTGAAAATGTGTAGCTGCATAAAAAACAGATTTTTGACAGTTTTCCTTTGGTGCTTTCTTTGTGTACTTCATTGAGAATTACATTGGCAAATTCTTTTATTATTCCATCGGTAGTTTAAACGGAAAAACTGTAATTCATAAGAAGGCACAATTGCTAATTGACATATTGAGAGATGAATTTGTGAAAAAAATTGCGCTCTGGTGGGATTTGAACCCGCGACTCCGTATTCGCTAGGCCGGCGCTTTTACCAACTAAACCACAGAACAGGTAATGATTCTATGGAAAAAAGCCAAACTGAACCCGAGCCCACACCATGAACATTCCTTTTGCGCAAACCATCTCTGTTTCGGCGTGGGGACGATTCAAATATGACGTCCATAATTTTTCAAGATTTATACATGGAGTGTCACATTTTCTCAGACTCCCCTGGACGTCTTATTTGAACGACCTCTTAGATGCCAATCCACAACACACCCGCGTTTGTACCCAATAATTAGAATTGAGAGGGAATTTTTAATACATAGCAGAGACTTACTCCCGCACTCCTGAATTTCAGAAGAAATTGCCAAAAAAAAAATTACCGATGAAATTTCCGGCGAAATTTCATAAGAAAGGAAATACCGATTCTTTTTTCGGAAAACTAGGTCAAATCTGTTCCCAAAATACACGCCAAAGATATTTCCACAAGGGTTGCCGAAAAATTTGTTCATGTAATATCAAAGATGTTTCCTTAAAAAAATTCATAAAAATTCCACAGGAATTACTGGAATAAATCCTACAATAATTGCAAAGAATAATGTCAAACAAATTTTAATTAGAAAAAAAAACTATATAGGGTGCGGGCACCGGTTTTGGCCAGTCTAAGGGAAATCATTTTTATAAAAATAATCAATAATCCTATGAAAACAATCAATGCGTCAAAAGAAAGGTTTCAATCTATATTTTGAAGGAAAAATGCAGAAATCATGCCAATACTTGAATTTTGTATTAAAAGTGGCACTGGCCAAAATAGAAGCTCTGCCGCAGTTTTGGCCATATTCTTAAGTTTGGTTTCTATTTTGGCCAATCACGTGTATTTCTTATGGGAGTGGCCAAATTAGAAGCACCCTGGCCAAAATAGATATATGGGAGCAGATTTTTTAAGGAAATATTTTTTTTCCAGTTTTTAATCAAAATGTGTGGTTTTCACAGCTGTAATCATCATATTGTATTAGGATCTACTCTAGGATCTACTAGTAAAAAATAAATTTACGCCGGTTTAGATCGCAACAGGCTCAATACCGCACTATGGCCAAAACTCCGGACTGGCCAAAACTGAAGCTTCTACCCTACCAAAAAAAAATATTCAGAGGCATATCCCCAAAAAATTCCAAAAACCCCAATGGAAATTAACTGAGAAACTTGCGGAATTGAGTTTCCAGAGAAAACTCCGAAGGAGTTGCCTAAACGCCAGTGGTGGAAAATGTTTTTCGTTTTTGTAGAAACCATTTTTGAATAAAATATCACAAAAAAATGGTTTCTACAAAAATGGAAAACATTTTCCACCTAGAAAAAAAAAATCAGAAGATTCCTTGGTCCATACTCTACATGTGCATGAAAACCGATTTTGAAAATTTTGCTTCGTTACTTAAAAAATCAAAAACCAAAAAAATGAGAAAATGCTTCCAGGTTCGCCTTAAGGCAAATTTCCATGGTCTTCTCAGAAAAATTTCTTGAGATTTGTTAAGGAAACCATTCAGGAATTTATCCAGGGATTGCTTCAGAGTTCTATACAGAAATTGCTTCAGAAATCATTCCAAATATTCCTAAATTCTTGCAGTAGTGGTTTCTACAGAAAATCTATTAGAGACTCCTTCATGAATCCGTACAGATATTTTTCAGAAAAGTCCACGGATGAGTTGCTCAAAAATTGTTCTCTGGTTTCCATTGGATATTCCCGTAGAAATATGTTCAGGATTTTCTTCGGCGATTCATATAGAAAACCCTGTAGAAATTCTTGCAGAGATTTCAAATTATGTTACTTTCAGTGATTCGGGTGTGAGTTATTCTAGAGATACCAATCGTTCATACAAAGATTCCTTCAGGATTTCCTCCGAATATCCCTCGATGTATTCTTGGAAATTCATCTGACATTTCCTATAACGATAACTCTTGTAATTTCTCCACGGACTCTTAAGGGAAATCATTAAGAAATATTTTTTAGGCATTTCTACCTGAATTCCGTTAAAAACATTTCAAGATTTGCTGTTAGGGATTCTTTCAGAAATTTCTGCTTCAATTTCTTTTGAAATTCCTCCAAAAATATCTTCAGAGACGTTTGCAGAATTGCAGGGTACTTCTTTCGATTTTTTCCATGGAATTTTTCAAACATTTCTCTAAGCATTTAATTAAAATTTGTACAAAGATTTTTTTGGTGTTTCTTTCAAGGGTTCTTCTAATAAATCTTTGATAAATTCCCTCGCAGAAACCTGTAGAAGTTTTGAAATTGCTACTGTGGTTCTTCAAATATATTTCCTTAAATTTCTTCAAAGATTTATAAAAGAATTGGTTAAGGTATTCTTTCAGGGATCTTTTCAAAAGTTTTTTTTTGCAAATTTTGGTATAATTTTTTTCTAAACTAAATTTGAAGTTATGAACAGTGGTCAGTTGAAGTCCTTAGGTGCTCTAGAAGGTAAAATACAGAGCTCCACACTTAAGCATTCTGTTTGAAAGTCCGTCAATGCGTACTTTATTATGTCCAGTACTGTACGTACTTCTATAGTAATCCTTGATTTCTCAAAGAATTCCTGAATTTCTGATGAAACCCGTGAACTAATTTTCGAGAATTTAAGGTGAAATTTCTGAAAGAACTCCGAAGGAGTTTCAAAGATATACATGGAACGGAATGCATTCTATAAGGGATGTTTAGAGGAATATTTGGAGGAATTCTGCTGAGATACTTTTAAATATCCTCCAAGAATTTCTTACTATAAAAATCCGGAAAAAAATTAAAGGACTTTCTATGGCTGTCCCTGGATTGTTAAGAAGAACATGGCACTAAGGGCCAGAATCGCAATCTAGCGTAACAAAATTAATTACTCCAAAACGAAGCATTTCCGGCACATGGTATCTTCGACAAAGTTGCTTGACATCAGCAGGGGCATCTATTGCTAAGAACGTAGTAGTTCGCAAATCGTCCGCATAGGTGGCGCCACCATCTAACTTCTTTGTTTTACGTCCTAGAGACTTGGCGTCTTCGGCAAAGTTGTTCGTTTTGGCAAAATAAACAACTCTTTCTCAGTCGTCAAAATTCCACAGCCTACTGTTTTCGAGTTATTTTAAAAATAAAATACATTCAATGAAAAGCCAGTTTTTTAAGCTTATTTTGACATTTTTACTAGAAACCATGTGAGTTTAATTTTTTTCCCAATGCAAATATGTCAAACCAAACACATTCTATGGAAATATATTCAATATTATCATTAAAAATTTGAAATTAAAATACAAATTAATATCACACAAAGCGCAAAAAATCGCAACTTCAAATTTTCAGCAAATACGAAGCAATACTAGGTGAACATACTGTCAAAAATTTGGAGAGGTATTTTTTGGTGTTTTTTGAGATAATAGCTTTTTAGTAACACCATAAATATAAGTAGTGCCAGCGTGTAACTTTTTACTGTTACACATTAGAGAGTTTATGTCTTCGAGAAAGTGGTGCATTTTGACTAAATAAACAACTGTTTCTTAGACGTCAAAATTCCACGGCCTACTGTTTTCGAGTTATTGTGTATTAACTAGATTTTATGCAATAGTATGAACTATTTTTTATTGTTTTTGATTTTACGATACATAGTAGGTCATGAAAATGTCAGTTTCGTGGAGCTCCAGTTTCACAATCTCTAGAGATTGATCAACGTCCTTTCCATCCAGGAACAAATCCACGAGCTCTCAGCAAAATATTTCGCGCTCTAAAATTTAAAATGATTGACAAAAAAGGTTAAGCTGAAAACATTTGGAAAATAACATGCAAAAAATTAAAAGTTACCTTGAGCCATGCTGACAATGGTATACTGACATTTTCATGACCTACTATGTATCGTAAAAATTAAAACAATAAAAAATTGTTCATACTTTGATGCAATAGTATGAACTATTTTTTATTGTTTTAATGTGTTTTATTGACAAAATTTTATCAATAAAATCTAGTTTATATACAATAACTCGAAAACAGTAGGCCGTGGAATTTTGACGTCTAAGAAACAGTTGTTTATTTAGTCAAAATGAACCACTTTCTCGAAGACATAAACTCTCTAATGTGTAACAGTAAAAAGTTACACGCTGGCACTACTTATATTTATGGTGTTACTAAAAAGCTATTATCTCAAAAACACCAAAAAATACCTCTCCAAATTTTTGACAGTATGTTCACCTAGTATTGCTTCGTATTTGCTGAAAATTTGAAGTTGCGATTTTTTGCGCTTTGTGAGATATTAAGGCTTGAAATTCACACTATTTTTTCGAATTTGTATTTTAATTTCAAATTTTTAATGATAATATTGAATATATTTCCATAGAATGTGTTTGGTTTGACATATTTGCATTGGGAAAAAAATTAAACTCACATGGTTTCTAGCAAAAATGTCAAAATAAGCTTAAAAAACTGGTTTTTCATTGAATGTATTTTATTTTTTAAATAACTCGAAAACAGTAGGCTGTGGAATTTTGACGTCTGGGAAAGAGTTGTTTATTTTGCCAAAATGAACAACTTTGCCGAAGACGCCAAGTCTCTAGGACGTAAAACAAAGAAGTTAGATGGTGGCGCCACCTATGCGGACGATTTGCGAACTACTACATTCTTAGCAATAGATGCCCCTGCTGATGTCAAGCAACTTTGTCGAGGATACCATGTGCCGGAAATGCTTCGTTTTGGAGTAATTAATTTTGTTCCGCTAGATTGCGATTCTGGCCCTTAGTGCATGGGAAGGAATACATTTTAAACCTCCGAGAAATCTTTAGAAGAATTCTTGCTGAACTCATAAAAGAAACTCCTGTAAAAATGCCTCTTCCGCAATAATTACAGAAAAAGTTCGTGAAAAATTACCCAAGCAACACACATGTTATATATTAGTTACGACAGCGCAAGTTTTGGTTGTATAGAAGTTTATTTGACGTTATTTCAACATAATTTTAGAATTACGTAAAATTAACTTCTATACAACCAAAACTTGCGCTGTCGTAACTCTTATATAACATGTGTGTTGCTTGGGTAATACACGGAGGGCAGCAATTTTACCATGATAGCACTGAAGAAGAGCAGCTGATCATCTTGGAGCCCTGCAAGGATGTTTGGAAAGCGCATTAAGAGTTTTCTTGCTACACCGGTCAAGACATTGAAAGTGTTGGTAAAACAGCAACTCATCCATCAAGAGACAATTGCATAATCAAAACCGCTTTTCATACAAGTGTTAGCCTTCGATTTGATGTTTGAAAATTTAGATTTTCTCTTAGATTTTACAGAAAACTATCGTCTTCGTTTCCGAAAGAACTATTCCGATTATGTCGAACTGAAAAAGGAAACGAATTTGATATCTCAATAAGTCTATCGGAAAAAGGTTACATTTCAACATCATGCATACTTTGTTGCCCGGGAAAAACGAAAAAAAGTACACATTTCTTAGAGCCTGCACTGAATACTACATTCCTGTCGAAAGACTGCACAGACGCATCCGACCAGAACCATGCAAACTATGCAGAGTATGGCAGCCGTTGCTGCCTCGACGACGACAACGACCGGTACCTAAACATCTCTGCGTCTGCCTCCACACCAAAATCGAAACAGAATCCGAAGCCAAGAGGAAATTCCTCAAACTTGAAGATGCTTCGCCGGTTTTTTTTTTCTTTCTCAACTTCACAACTCTAATGCGTAGCACATTCTTGTTGGTTCTCTCTCCCCCGTTTTCTTTCTCGAAGAGGCACGTGATTTCAAACTGAGGTCGGAATTTGCTCGGTCGTTTCGCTTCCGGAAATTGATTACCCACCCTACGACCGACCGGCGAAGGGCGCCGGATGGGGAAGTGATGGAGACGCTCGGTTCGTTGGAAGTGTTGAATGAAGTCGTAATTTGTTTGCAATGTGGAGCGTATAAATCAAACGTGGATTAGCATAAAAATGTTTCTGCTATTTTTGAAGAAAAAAAAAACTGGTGGAAAGTGTCGTCTTTCGGGCGTCGCGGCGCTGCTGTTCACGCAGAATGAGACGTTGTTCGCTTAGAGTCGCGCCTTCACGGCGCTCAGTAACTTGTTGGTTCCTGACGTTGGTTGCGTTGGTTGTTGGCCATCGCAAAGTTCCTGTTTGGTATGCATGATCCGGAACAGCGAAATTGGTAACATATGATAATGTTCATCGGGGAAACACTCTTCCCGCGGCGCCACCCTGAAGAAAATGTAAGCAAAAGTCAACAGTAAAGAATTTCCGCTGGAATGGTATTCGCGTAGCAAAAGTTGGTGTTTCCTACGCATCGAGTATGCTCTGCCGACTTCATCGCCGGCTCGAAGATGTGTAGATTTATTTTTTGCAGCAGCAGCAGCAGAAATTTTTCCCCAGCTTGGAAGACGAGGCACACACTTACTTCGAGTTCGAGTCGACGCGAAATGGTGATGGCACAGTCAACGGTGTTGGCGATGATGATGATGAAGCCATATTCACAAGAGATGGAGAAAGAAATCCGATGAAAACCCTCAGGGCATTCAAGATCCGAAGAACTCCCACACTTTTGTTTGGGGGAAGGGAGGAAAGTTTTCTTATTTGTAAAGTTCAAATTAATTTTCCCAAAGTTCGGCAGCCAGTCACTCGGTTCGAGGGCAGGGAAGGGGAGGTAGCGGGAAAAGCTTTTGTTTTTGCTGGAAAGCTGCTGTCGGTGTCGTCATCTTTTGAATGTTTGCGGTGCGAAGTTTTCCTCCTTTTTTGTGGATGAGTGTGTTTTTGAAAGCAGATGTGGATACATGGTGCGTGTGAAAGGATTTATGTGTGCAAACTTTGAACAAGACGCTTGACCTAGATTTCATAAAGCAGTTGATGTTTTTTGCCGGTGTTTCATTCTTGGAAAAGCTATCCTCAAATGAACAATGAATTATTAGTTATATTTTTGAAAGGCTTGGAAGCGATGACATATTGTTGTGTGCCTTGCGATTCAAATGCAAGAATTGAAACAGTAGAATAAAAGGTGATAGGTGGACGTAATACTTCGACGAACACTAGAATACTCCAAAGGTATTAAAATGGTAAATAAAGCCAGATAAATGGTAGCAACCAACTCTCCAGTTGAGAACCCTACTAAGGGCGGCAAGTACCAAGCTTGAGGTCACAAAACGAGACATTGTCACATGGATGCTCAATGCATGATTTGTAGTGACACTTTTCACGACTCTATTGGTTAGGACCTGCAGCCGCTGAGTGTTCTCCACTAATACACACTACTGCCGTACAGCAGCGCAAACTTCACGTTTGAGTTGAAATTCCCCCAAGAAGTCTAATCGAGATTTCTCAAGGATTCTTTCCGAAATTCCTCCAGAAATTTCTTTCAGAATCAGATATACCTTCCAAGGTTTCTCCAGAAATTTCTTCTGTGGGTTCACCCTTCTTTTCTACCAGGATTCCTCCTGGAGTTTCCTTTTGGATTCCTCAAGAAACTCCTTATGAAATTCTACAAGGAGCCAATTGAGGAATCGTTCAGTTCCAACCGGGAATGATTCAGGAGGGATTCCTCCAAAGATTCTTTCTTTCAAGATTCCACCAACAGTTTCGAGATTCCTCCATCATTTCCTTCCGAAATTTCACCAAGAATTCCCTGGGAGATTACTCCAGGAATTCTTCTTGGGATTCTCTAAAAACTTATTCTAGAATTCTTTTAGTATTTCTGGTATCCATCAAGGAGCCTCTTCTGAGATCCATTCAGAAGTTCTCCATGGGATTCTTCCAGTAGTTTCTTTTGGGATTTTTAAAGCGGTCCCATCTGGGATTCTTCCAAGAAATCTTTCCAGGATTCCTACAGGTAGCCTTCAGGTGATTCCTCCAAAGATTCCTTCTTGGATTTCTCTAAGAGTTCTTTTCAAGATTCCTCCAAGAATTTCTTCCGAGATTCTTTTAGAAGTATATTTCAAGATTTTTCTAGAAGGGTTTCTCTCGGAGATCTTCTGCGATTCCTCCAGTTTTTTTAATGTGTTTTGAAGTTTTTTTTGTCTGGATGGAAGGATATCCTGGGGAAATGAAATCCCTTTAAGATCTATTGGAAGCAACCCAAAAAGAGCTCTTAAAGAAATTCCCAACGAAATTCCTTAAGTGAAAGAATTCCTCAATGCCTTTCTGTAAGAACTTTATAAAGAACGCATAAGGTATGCGCACAGCAAAATCTGGCCAAAGAAAATCAAGCAGTAATAATTCATTCCAACTTGTTCCCAAACCAGAAGCAATTCATCGTAAAAAGCATTAATTTACTTTAAATCAACATCAAGACATTGCTGATTTGACTTGTTATATCCGTCATCTCGAGTTTTGAGCTTGAGTCCTTCCGTAAAGTTTTGCACAGTACCTTCGACCGCATGCCAAGAAATTTTTACCACCTTTGTGTCAAAATCAATCTTATTTTTCGATGAAAGCTGTCGTTCTTGACATTTTTTGAAGGTTCCAATTCACGGTTACTCAATATTTTTCAATTGGGTTGAGCTTTGAAGTGTATGAAATTTTACGTTTTTTGGAAAAATGCAGTACAATTTCTACATAGTTTTCTGCATACAAACGCAAGCATTCTCCGCCAAAAACAGGGGACAAAAATCAATCAATACACAATATCCAAGCTTTTGAATAAGGGGTGCCAGCCATTTTTCCCGACATTTCCCGTAGTGAAAAAGATGATTTGCTGTACATGTATTTCTAAAAGTTCGGTTTTTCAAACCACAAATTCATATTGTTGACCAAACTATGTATTTATTGCCAAACTTCGATTTTTTCTTGCTCTTAACTTGATCTGCAACCTTTCCAGGTTGTAATGATGTATAGAACCGAATACTTGAAAGCTAACTTAGGTCTGCGGGGACGGTCGCTTTAATGTACATTGTCAGATTTTCATCACGTTTGTGCAAAAACTTTTCGAGGACTTCTTGTTCCCTTGACCAAATATACTATATTAATAATATAACTCACTTCCAGCTATTTCTGGCGACCCTTCATCCTGTGCTTGTGGCGCCGCTTGTGACGAACGTGGCAACTATTACACTCTAAAAACGTATGCCCTTCAGAATTACACACGCTGTCAACATCAATGAACTAGGGATGTCAATAATCTCTTCAGTTACACAGCGTAACAAAAATTAACTTTTTGTCTGTCTCAAGAGCAAACTTATGTGTCTCCGAAGGATTTTGGGCCGCTGAATCCGAATCCGGGCTCAGATTTGCTCTAACACGTCACAATTTTGAGCTATACCTCAATTCATAGGGCGAAATATGCGATTTTGGGCTTTTTTGACTGCAAGCCATTAAACAAGGAAATATTTTTTTTAAGCAATCAAAAGGTTAATTGGTCAATTAACATCTAAATTAACGACTTATGCAAAATATTTCGTTTTACCAAATCGAATTTGATAGTTTTAAGCGATTTATGTTAGGTGCGACATTTCCCATACAAGTCACCCTCCAAAAGTTGCATGCAAGTTTTCATACTAACATAAAATCTAGATTGAGTTTAAATAAGGGTGAAAGTAACATGAGAGAGTTCTCTTCATCGACCCTCTCTTCTTCAAATTAAAGTGACAAGATGCAAGTTGCAGTTGCTATCCATCTTTCGCTCACACCAGACGTGCGTTGTAGTTTTTCTCCACCAGATTTTATTGTGTCGCAGCATGCCGAGTATATCGAGAAATAACTGTGTCGTACTTGACATTTCTATTCTTCCACGGCGGCCAAGCGTTCCGGACATTAGGAAGTTCCTCGATGAGGAGCTCAAGATGGACTGGACCTCAGTGAAGAGCTTGCAGCTGCACAATGTTAAAAACGTTGTGTATCTTTCGATGCACAGCGAGAAAGCCGCCTCTGACATCGCATCGAAGTTCCATCTCAAACATTGTATGGAGTGTGATGGAAAAAGGATCGATATTCCGCTGCCGGTCTATGTCGATAGCACCGCAGTGGATGTTCGTATTAATGATCTCCCGGAGGAAATCGACAACTTGGCCATAATTAACCATATGAGCCAATATGGTAACATATTTAGTATTCGAAATGAGGTCTGGAAGAATTATTTTCCAGGCCTCAATAATGGAGTTCGTGTAGTGCGAATGCAAATAACCAAACCAATACCATCGTACATAACTATCGCTGACGAAATCACGTCAGTTACTCACTTCCAACAAGTTCGCACGTGTAAAAACTGCGGAGATAAACTGCATCCAAAACTTCGGTGTTCAGAAGCCGCAGCGAAAAACAACATCCAACCGCGCCCCATTAGCACACCACAGCCGCCAGTAACAACAGCTTCTAAACAGCAGCAGAAATCAAACCACGATGAACAATGGCCATCTCTGTCGAAGTTGGACGCCGCCAGTGTCAAAGCAACAGCACCCAAACCAAGCAAATCTGAAACAAAGCGGCAAAGATCGATTGACTCGGACACATCGAATAGCAGCCAGATAACAAAGAAGCCCGCATCATCAGCCTCCATCGCAAGTGATAGCAGCGTTATTGTAGCCCCTGATGTTTCGCCGGTACGCACTCGCAATAGACGGTCTTCGTACTCTTGGATCGAGGATGTCGAATTGAGAAAGCAGTACATGGAAGAAGACGATAGAAGGATAAATGAATTGTATGCACAAGGTTACCGTTGTAATTAAATCATGTAAACACTTTTATGCAAATTGGCTCCGTTATGCTTTTGAGCGCATGAGCCTGTCAAATAAATGATTAAATAAAAAAAAGATGCAAGTATGATTGCATTTTATGGTCATAAATCGCTAGGTTGCGATGCAATCTAGCGTCTAAGTGTAAACAAGTTCGATTGAATTAGCACCGTGTCACTTTAATTTGCAGAAGAGAGAGTCGATGAAGAGAACTCTCTCATGTTACTTTCGCCCTTATTTAAACTCAATCTAGAAATGCTTAAATCTAACAAATTTGATTAGGTAAAACGAAATATTTTGCATGAGTCGTTAATTTAGATGTTAATTGACCAATTAACCTTTTGATTGCCTAAAAAAAATATTTCCTTGCTTAATGGCTTGCAGTCAAAAAAGCCCAAAATCGCATATTTTGCCCTATAAATTGAGGTATAGCTCGAAATTGTGACGTGTTGGAGCAAATCTGAGCCCGGATTCGGATTCAGCGGCCCAAAATCCTTCGGAGACACATAAGTTTGCTCTTGAGACAAAAAAATGTTGCGCTGTGTTATCGATAAATAATATCAAAATGTTTAGGGTTTAAATAAACAAATCATATTCTTTGCGTAATAGTTTTTGCACACAATATACTTTTAGTCAAAATGAACCAACAAGTATCCCCAGTAGCCATAGCAATTTGACCAAAATATTTCACTTCTCGGTACTTCCAAAACAAATATACTTCTGGAAAATAATGATAATTGCGAAACGTCAAATTGCGTAGGTTCCATCACTGATATACGACAGTTACTAAATATAAACTTAATATTTGCTTTGTCCAATATCATAATTTTGTTTGTGCAAATTGAATCTTATACATCCCTAAATATGATTGACGACCATAACAAAAGGAAATGTCATGGAGACACGGTTAAACATATTTAGCAAATATGTGGTTTAATTTAAGGTGGATTGCCACGTTTGACGCTAGATGGTGTTGTAAGCTGTTCGCCAATTCAATGTATGGGGAACGCGGAAGTGAATCATATTGTTTATATAATATATTTGCCTTGACTCTATTTTAAACACGATGTCAAAATATATCCCGAAGTAAATATTTTTCGATTCCTTACACAATAAGCTTTCATTTGGACCAGAGATTGCCACGATTCGTTGAAAATAGAGAAATTTCTATCCAAAATGCGGTGGCTAGATTTTGCTGTGTGCATACCTTAGAACAATTCCATACAATACTCCTGGAGTAATTCCATTAAAAAAAATCTGCTGGAGGAATATCGAAATAAACTCCTGGATGATTTCCATTGCGAATATCTTATAGAATTCCAAAATGACCTCCCGAAAGAATTTGTGAAGGATCTACAGGAGTTTGATTAAAAACTCTTGAAGAATTCCCGGAAGAAGTTTTCAGAAGAATTTTGAAAGGAAGATCCAATCGGGATTCCTTCCAGGAATTCTGATGAAAATCTCGTTGGGATTCCTTCAGAAGTTCCTCTTGGATTCCTACAGGTGTTTCCATTGTTTGTTCCTATGGGTTCGTTCCATTGTTCTTTGTTGGATTCCTCATGGATTTTCTTCTGAGATTGCACCAGGAGGATTCTAGGATCCTTCCAGGATTTCAGGATTTTTTTTCTGGATTGCTTCAGAAATTCATTCCGAGAATTCATCCTTCAAGAATTCAGTGCCAGATTTCTCCAGGAGTTTCTCCTGAGAATCAGAAATTTCTATAGACATTCTGAAAATCAGCTAGGAAAGCTTCCAGAAACCCAAAAACTTCTTCCGGCATTTCTCCAACAACTGCGTCTGGGATAGCTCGGGAATTTCTCCTGGGATTCCTACGAGAACTTCTTCCGGAATTTCTCCGAAGACCTCTTCCGAGACTCCTCAAGGAACTGCTTGCGGGATTCTTTCAGAACTTCCTCCGGGATTACTCCAAATACTTCTTCCGGGATTCTTTCAAGAACTGGTTCCGGAAATATTTTGGGAACTCCTTCTAAGGTTCCTCTGGGAGCTCCTTCCGGGAATCCTTCGAAAAATATTTTCGGTTTCCTTCCTTAAACTTCATCCGGAATTCTTTCAGTAACTATTCCCGGGATTCCTCCAGAAACTCCCCCAGGAATCCCCCAAGAACCGGGAACCCTCCAGGAACTTCCTACGGATTTTTTTTTCGGGAATTTCTTCCAGGAGTCTTTCTGAAACTGCTCCCGTTCTTCAGGAACTCCATTCAGAATTCTTCAAGAAACTATTTTCTGGAATCCATCAGTAGTTCGTTTTGGATACTCTGCAGATCTTCCTGGAGTTCCTCCGGAAGTCCATTCTGGAATTTTCCCAGATGTTGCTGGCAATCCTCCAGAAGTTGCTTGTGGAATTCTTTATGGAATTACTCGAAAAGTTTTTCTTGAAATTCCTACAGGAGTTCCATGAAAAACTCTTCCAACAATTTCTTAAGGAATTCCATCCGCTTTGTAAGAAAGCTTTGTTAGAAATTCCCTTGGAGTTTCATCTAAGGTTTTTCCAACAGCTCCTTCGGGATTAACATTTTTCCAGGAATTCCTTCTGGAAATCCCAGACAAAACAAATATCTGAAGACATTAAAAAAAAAACTATTAGAAAAAAAATCTGCAGGAACTCCCGGAGGACTTTTGGAAGGAATTCCGAAAGGAGTCTCGAAAACAATTCTTGGAAAAATCCTGAAACTTTTGGAGAAATTCCGGAAAGAATGCTTTGAAGCCCCAGTTAGGAATCTTGGAAGGAATCCCGGAAAATCCCAGAGGGAACTTCTAAAGCAATTCCGAGAAGAATCTCTGATGGAGCTCTTCGAGATATCACAGAAGAAACTCCTAGGGAAATCCAAGAATAAATTTCTTGAGATAATAGGGGTGGTTATATAATAACCATCTTTAATGTGAATGAAAATTGGTCATGATTGTACAAAATGCTTAAAA
Source organism: Aedes albopictus (assembly GCF_035046485.1). NCBI lineage: Eukaryota > Metazoa > Arthropoda > Insecta > Diptera > Culicidae > Aedes > Aedes albopictus. The sequence continues at coordinate 140,888,171 of NC_085138.1, read as the reverse complement.
CAACGTCTGTTGGTTTTTCATCCACAGATAAAAGTAATACATCGATTTATATGAAATTTGGCACAAATAATAAACATATACCAAAGAGTTCTCAGTCAATTATTTGGTCAATTTTACCGATTCATTACAGAGCTACAGCCGTACTTCTATGTCCCGATTATTGCAGATACAGGCTTTAATTATTTGAAAAAAAAAAAAAAACATTCAAATATCACAGACATCACCCCCGCCGAATTCAGCCCTGAAACCAGTTTGCAAAATCGGCACTGCGTGGTGGCACGCGCATAAATTTAGAAACACACTTCCAAAACTGCCACCCTCAATCGGTCTCCTGATTATTATTCGTACGTTCGACTGTGGTTCGACCATTCCGTCCATCATACACACATACTCGCTGGTACCTAAGAACACATTCATCAGAGCTGTTTTCGCTCCATCACAAGTGGAATATTATGGCTCCCACACCACGAACAAAATTTCAGATACCACCTCCTAACAAACTATAGTGGCACACTACTAGTGGGTATCGGTACCAACTGGAGTTGGTATAAGTCTACCGAGATGTCAACCCATTCGACGAATGTAGGCCAATGCTCAACCACGACACGAGATGTCGTCTGCGACGACGACGACAGCAATAACTTCTGGACCGGTTGATTACCCTAGCATAGAAAAATATTTAAGTTATAACTAATATTGCATACATTCTTTAGTTGGGCTTTTGAACTGATCAATCAAGCACAAGAAAATTGTTGTTGACAGATGGTGATTGTAATCAATCTAATTGTACGATATTATAAAGGTTGAATGTGAGTGCGTTCAAGTTGACTAGAAATCTTACAATGCCCAATGACACAAACCAATTTAATTTCCTCCAAGCTTTACCAGAAACCTGGTCCAGTTTTGTACCAAAAATAATTTTAAAAATATCGCAAGATCTATAGAACATTTCTCAAATGTTTTCCCTGCAAGATTTGCTGGAAAAATTTACATAATAATTATCATTTCATTGATACCATACCATAAATTTTCTATTCAATTTCCTCCGAGAAAATCTCGAAATAACTTTTGGGTAATTTCCGCTGAAACCAGGTCGCCATTTACAATTAATTTAAGGGATTTCAATTTTCTTTTGCATATTTGCTATAATATTATAAAAAAAAGTATAAACCACTTTGGCTGGGTGAAATTGAAGAACCCCTCGCTTGCCAAGAGGCCGACAAGGTAGCAAAAATGACAAACTTTCATCAAATTCTTATCTGTAATCTCAACTAATTAATTTAATCTGTATCTAAAGTTCTAAGGAAACAAACGGCTTGATATTTTCAATAAATATTGGAAATTAGTAGAAATTCATTGGAGATAAACTTATAAAATTATATTTAAACACTTCAAAATTGATAATGAACCTGGGCCTCTTAGTGGAATACCTGTAAGTAAAAAGAAAATCGTGTTAAGTACTGTTCTTTTTAATTCCACTAAGAATTTGCATGCTTTGACACATACAGGATACTCAAAATAACTGGGACAGGTAAAATTTTCACTTTTCACAAAATGTTTACATAGCTGTAACTTTTCGAAAAGGGCATCAAATGTTCTTAAATTTTTACTGTTAGTTCATTAACTAGTTATGTATCAGCGGTCCAATTTTGGAAATTAGTCATAAATGATCAAAATTTTATTGCATTCGGTTGGTTAAATCCGGAGATATAATAGCTCAAAGTTGGCTATCGCATAATTTTACCTTTTTCTAGAATCTTTCTAACTGCATATAGAAAAGCCCGATTTTTTTCCAAAATTGGACCACTGATACGTAACTAGTTGATGAACTTACAGTTAAAATTTGAGAATATTTGATGCCTTTTTTCGAAAAGTTACAGCTAGCTGAACATTTTTTGAAAAGTGAAAATTTTACCTGTGCCAGTTATTTTGAGTATCCCCTGTACGTATTTCGACCGACTCAAGTACAAGACGTACGTGACTCAACTCAAGTACAAGACACTGAAAACGACCTTACAGTTGAGGTCCAAATACGTATCTGTCAAAGGATGCAAATTCTAAGTGGAACTAAAAGGAACAGTACTTAACGCGATTTTCTTTTTACTTACTCCAAAGTTGTTAAAAAATATAAACTATAAGAAAAGTTTAAAATTTCTGGAATGTTTACGGAAAGAATGTTCTTGCAGGATTTCTTAGAAATATTTGAGCAATAATTCCTCTAAAGATTCCTCTTAGTATCCCTGAAAAATGCATTCCTGTCAACGGTTTTTTTTATTTCTCCAGCAAGAAATGTTTAGTAATTTCTCCAAACAATTTTCCATAAGATTCAATGCCAGTAATTTTGTTTTCACAAAGATCCGGAGATCATTTTAGCCATTCCTTCAGGTTTCCCCTTTATCATTCAGCAACTTTTTCCAGAAATTATTGCCAGAACTTCTCCAGTAATTCCTTCAGATATTCCTCCAGACAACGCATTGAATCTTTTTAGACATTCCTTCAGAGATTCTTCGAGAAATTTATTTTTTTCTGAGAAATTATTTCAGAGTCTATCCCTCAGCATTTTGCAAGAAGTTTCCTAAAAATTGTTTTATATACAGTGGTAGACATTCGTTTAGCCGAGGCATATTTTTTCTATTTTTTTCGCAACTGTAATAATTTTATGTTCTTATTTAAATTTTTGGAGGATCTTCTAGGTAATTTGCATTATTCAATGGGATGAACCAATATATTATTTATGTTTTGGTCGAAATATACTTCTAAAATATCCACGCAGGATTATCTGAACAAACATTGCGGGGATCTCTAAAGACCTTTCAGAAGATATTTCTCACGCAAGGGTAATTCATAAAAAAATCTTGTTGAAATTTCTTCAGAAATTACTGAAGAAATTTCTCAAAGTATTCTTGGAGAAACTTTGAGAAGAGCTTTCGAAGCAACATAGGAATCTTAAAGACAGGAATTCAAAAAAAATCTGAAAAACGCCAGAAATCACAGGAAGTACTTTTGAATGAGTCTCTCATCCCAAATTCTCATCCCAAGGAAATTCTTTAAGGAATCCCAGTAGCAATTTTTTAAGAACTCACTGTAGAAATGCCTGAAGAAACAACTCAGGAAACTCCTGGTGGGATTCCTAGAAAAATATATTGAAGAATTTATAGGAAAATTCTTGAATGAATTTCTGAAAATATTCCTGTACGAATCTGTGGGCGAATATCCGGAAAAAATCCTTAATGCCTAGAGAAACGCAATTATAAGCGTCTACAAAGCTTCATAGAAAAAAAACTTTAGAGATATTTCATAAGAAGTTCCCATAGAAATTCCTAGGAAACATTTTTGTATAAATTTCTTAATAAATCCGTGAAAAATTTTTTGGAGTTCTCCTCAGAGAAAATAGAGATTTTTTTAGTTTTTATTTGGCCGTTACAAATATTTATTTCACTTTTTGTCACTCTTTGGCTGATCGAGGGGGGGGGGTATAAAATAATAAAGTATTTAATCTGAAAATTATTAAAAACTCACCGGATTTGTTAAAGAATTTTTGGCAAGGCCCAATATTTTGTTACATATTTTTTATCTGCCCCCTCAAAATGCCAAATCCAGCCAAATTTTTTTGAAGGGGGTGGGGAGACAAAAAGTGAAAATTAATTTTGTATCAGCCTTATTGTGTATTTTAACTTATGCTAATTCTCCACTTAGAAAAAAATAAAATATCTGGTGAAAATCCCGAAGAAATCTATGAAAGAACTGATGCTGGAAACTCTGGAAGAATTCCTGCCTGAATCATTGAAAGTAATATTGCAAGAATCTCTGGAGGAATTCCTGCACGATTTTCTGGATCAATCCTTGAAGCAATTTCTGAACAAATCTCTAGTGTACTTTCTGAAGAAATACCTTAAAGAATTTCTGAAATATTTTCAAGATTTTTTTCTGAAGAAACCACTGGCAGAATTTATTAAAGAATCTGAAGAATTCCTATATAAAACGCTGCCGAAAATTCTGAAATTTTCGGTGAATTTCTTAAACCAATCTATAAAAGAATTTTGAAATAATGTCTAAACCTATGAAAATCAACTTAAAAGATTTTTTAGAGAAATTCATGGGAGTATCTGAAAAAAAAACTCTTATAAATTTCGTCAAAAATCCCTGAAAGAATTGCTGAAAATAAATCGTCAAAGCTTCTGTATGAAATCTTGGTAGATTTTCAGGCTGAATTCTGGGAGTAATTTCTGAAAAAAAAACCGTTGATCTACTTCGAAATAAATCCATAGAAAATTTCATAAGTTGGAAATTTTTTAAAGGAATTCCCGAAGACATTCATGACAGAATTTTTTAAATATTACTAGGACGATTTTGAAAACAAAATCGTTGGAAGAATTCTTGGAAAATATCTGCCAAATTTTTGAATAAATTTCAACAGATAACCATGAGAAACTTAAGAAATCCCTGGAAAAAAACTCCGCCGAATTTTTGATAGATTTTTGGAAGAGCCAAGTAGAGGAATTTCAAGAAGAATTTGTGAATACCGTGACGAATTGCTGAAAGAATCTCCCAAATATGTATTACTGTTTTTTTTTTTACTTTTGAGGATTTTACCGGGTTTGTTTTCGTATTTTTTCAGATATTTTGGGATACTTAAACTTGACAAAACTTCAAATTGCTCTCAATATCTTAGGCATTTTATGATTTCAAAATGTTTGCGTATTTCCCCAAAACAAATTTGCGGAACTATGTTGATAGTTTTCTCATCAAAAACTACCCAAAATTCAGAAAACTAAGAATTTTTCAGGAAAAATATATAATTTTGTTATAACTTCGAATTGATCTCGAAATTCCATACATTTTATGATTTTAACATAATTGTGTATTTATCCAGATAAAGTTTGCAAGACATTGTTAATGTGAATTTGGCCAAAGAACTACAAAAAAAATAGAAAACTACATTTTTCTTCAGGAAAATATACAAACCTCAAATATTTCTCAAAATCCCTACATTTTATAATTTAAAAATATCTGCATATTTATCCAAAACAAGTTTGCAAAACATTGTTGATATGATTCTGGTCAATAAACTCCAAAAAATTGGAAAACTACGAATTTTCCAGGAAAAATGCAAAAATTTGTTATAACATCTAATTGATCGAAATATTCCATACATTTTATAATTTTAAAATATTTGCGTATTTACCCAAAACAAGTTTGCGGAACATTGATGATATTATTCTGGCCAAAAAACTACACAAAATTTAGAAAACTACGATTTTTGCAGAAAAATTCTACTACTTTGTTATAACATCAAACTGATCTTAAAACCCCATACATTAAAAGATTTTAAAATATTTGCGCATTTGTATATTTTCATATTTATCCAAAACAAGTTTATAGAACATCGTCGTTATAATTGTTTCCAAAATAGCTACAAAACCTGCGAATATTTCCGGAAATAAATACAAGTTTGTTGTAACTTCAAACTGGATATCAATATCCCACACATTTAATAATTTAAAAATATGTGCATGTTTATAAAAAAATACAGAACCATGCTAACATAATTTTGACCAGAAAACAAAAAAAAATAGGAAACTGCAAATATTTCCGAAAAAATGCACAATTTTTTTTATAACTTCAAATTTATTTTAATATCTAATAAATCTATGATTTAAAAATATTCGCATTTTTATTTATGAGCATTTTGCAGCTTATTATTGATGGTGTTCAACAAAACAAAACAGAAAATTACGAATTTTCCACGATATTTTTCTGGAAAGAATACTGTTTTGTTATAACTTTAATCTACAACCAATATTTCACACATTTTTTATATTTTATACATAAATTTAAAATATTTGATTATTTACGTAGAAGAAGCTTGTCAGTCTTTTTTTGATTCTTTTTTATCCGAAATTAAAAAAAAAATCTGAAAAATATGATATGTATTTATGAAAAATGTATGTATTTTGTAATTATTCTTAGTAAATCTAAATATTCCATACATTTCAGGATTTTTGTACATTAACCACCATTTTTGTATGTGAGTACCACTTTTGTATATATAAAGCTTTCGATAGTTTGCCCTTCGAAGAATTATAATAAACTCAGTAAACTATGAATTTGTCACTAAAAAATGTGCTTTGAATGTTTTAACTTCAAGTTAATTCCAATATAGCATACAAAAAAAAATTCTCAGGCCTATATCTCCGCCAAATGGCGACCGATTTCAAAACACTAGTATTGAATCCGGGGTTCCGTTAACAAGGAACAACTAAATGTCCACTTAGAGTAAACTGGATTTGATGATTTTACTTGGGTTGAACCCGGTTGAACTGGGTCATTACACTTTGGGGTTTCACTCGGGAGCTTTAATAAAAACACTTGTTGTTAGCTTGAGTACTCGATCAGAAAGAACCTCTTGGTTCGATTTATTTATCTTTTGCGTTTGACAGTAGCGTTGCGCAATCAGCTGCGCTGTTTACAATATACAGTAACTAGGTCTTATTCTAAAGATATTGAGTCGAAGAAACTACAAACTTGATTTAGATGAAGCTTTTAAAAAAGTATTTATATGTAAACTTAACCTAAAATTGCAACATTTTCATAAAAATATTCCCTTTTAGGTTTTGACCAAAGTGACCCCAAACTTTCGGCCAAGGACATTGACAGCTAATTTAATTAATTTTTTTTCTAGATTTTTCTGTTAAGTTCGGTAAAAATCAGTTGAAAGCTGATAGAAATTAGGTTATACAGTGATAGACATTCGTTTAGCCGAGACCAGAAAAAAATGTCAGGAAACTCATACAAAAGATTTTATGATAAAACTTTTTTATCGTAGTGATAGTAAATTTCTAGTACTGTTTTATAAAAATGTGATACATTAAACCTACATATACACTGAAACAAAACCGAGAGTAAAAACCCTTCAAATGTCAATTTTTGCCGAGACATTCGTTTAGCCGAGGTAAATGAAAAATTGGTTTTCAATAGATTTTTTTTTGCAATTTCGTGAGTATTTTTCGATGATATACTCCAAGGCATTTAGTTTATGACGTGTTAGCAATTGACCTTAAAAGTTTAATTATTTGTGAAATTCAGAGAAATATTCAGAAAAAATGTCCCGATAAGGAGAAGCGACGATAATCAAATTTATTTAAGAAAAATGGTTTCTGTAAACACTCAAACGTAAGCTAGATTAGCAGTTTTGAAAATATGGCACAGAATTATTGTTAGAAATGTTAAAATTATTGCATAAAATGTCATGAAAACATTAAGTATAATGGTTTTTGGTTGATTAAACTTTAAAATGGGATTCATAAAAGCTCAAATAAATAGTTCTGGATTGAAATTAAGACGTGCTCTAATGCCTGTGAAGCAAACCTGTTTGATACTAGCATTACTAAATGAGTTAGAAGACTGCAAAGTGAAAGAACTGCAAGAAGTGTTAGATTTTTTGTACCCTGTTTATTCAAAAGCAGATGCTTATACAAAAATGCAAGATATGGTCAAACAATTGGCTTATTTGGTTCAATCTGAAGAAATATATTATAAATGAGTCTTAGTTGTGAATCACATTCATTTTTAACATGATTTATTTGAAAAGAGTGTCTAAATTATGAAACAAGTAGTTCATGCTAGAAATTTGAACACTTTCGGTGCCATTTCTCGATGTCCAATGCCGTCCAATGTATGTTATTTCAGCCAGAATACAGTCTAGAAGATATTTGGAGCTATTAGAAGACGTAATAGTAGTAAACGCTGTGATTTATGCAAGTGAAACCATCATATTTCATCAAAACAATACTTAAATACGTGATTTTTTGATGGTTTGCGTTATTTTTTTCTGTTAAAAACATTGTTTTTCGTAATTTTTCAACCTGCTTTGATCATGAAACTATCATTAGATTCTTTTGAAACACTTCCGACCAATTTACCTTTTGGTTGTTTAAAAAAAAAATATTTCCATGCTTAATATGTGACAGTCAAAGAAGCCCAAAATCGCATATTTTGCCCTATAAATTGAGGTATAGCTCAAAATTCTGACTTGCTGGAGCAAATCTGAGCTGATTCGGATTCAGCGGCCCAAAATCTATCAGAGACACATAAGTTTGCTCTTGAGACAAAAAAATGTTGCGCTGTGTTATCTTTTGAATGAAATCAAGGGTTTTAAAATCGGACGCTAATTGGCGGAGAAATGGTCCTAAAAATCCATATTTTTTAGAAAGTGACCCCAAACTTTTGATCGGGAGTGTATATCCTAGTTGGGAAAAAATCAGCTAGAAAAATACCTTTTTGGATTGCGAGAAAATACGAAGAGGACAGTTCTTCCCAAGGATTCATCTGTTATATCTGACTTTGATTGGGAAAGAATATTTTAGTTTCACTACATGAGACAAGAACGTGGAAAAACAACTTCTGACAATATGCTTAGAAGCGCAGTTGGCTGTAAAGTTATCTCCCCCAACTCGGGTACCCGTACGGAATCAGGTTCTGGAAGATGCCCAATTGCGATGACGCAATATGGCATCACTTCGATGCCGGTTCTCGGCTTCTGGTCGCCGTCATCATCGTCGATCGTTCCATTCGGAAGTAGGGGTGGGGAATGGTCGGGACGTGTTTATATTTATTCATCAGTCAGTCACATTCAGGTTACGGTTACGGCGTACGACAACCGGTCGATGAGATGCGGCAGCGATGTGATGATGATTCAGATGGCAGTTGTTTCACGTGTACGGCGATGAGAACCCAAACCAAGAACCGGGGACGCATCCCTACACATTATCTTCATCGGCATCATGATCGTCGTCATCGACGACGACGGTCCTAAGGTTGGAAGTCCGGTGTTTGGCCCGACCCACCACGTGAGAGGACGTGAGCTTATGCGATGGGATGTAGATTGTTGATGCCCCGAACCCGGAGTTAAACGGAGATTTATGACTCCGATTCTGGGAATAAATTCGACACAGCGCGGTTTTGGTCCGGGCACTTTGAATGATTTATTGGAGCACCGCAGCAGCTTCGCAAGCCGGAGGTAATCCAGCAGAGCGAGGTGGGTTTTGATGCGATATTTGACAGGGTGTGAAGTAAATGCTACGTGATTGCCGCCATATGATTGAGGGCCGATTACTTACGCGCGTGACGCGAGATGGACGTGGGACCTTTTGGCAGGGAATGGCAATTACCTGTAATGAGAAAATGACATGCCATTAGGTGGGAGGGTCTCACACGGATGAAGTAGAGGATTATGAGGATTATAGTGTAAATATTAGATCAAACACTTCAAGTGCTCCTTTGATACGCCCATCCTATTCAAGCAAAATGCCTCAGGGTTGTTGGTAGTTATTTTACTACAACGGATAAAATTCTCCGAAGAAGAGGACTTGAGACGTAGGAGAGAAGGCACTGATTTTAAGTGTTTTTCAACTTTTTTCTCAATTTGCTCCATTGTGTCAACTTTGCCTCCAAAGATTGCACTTTAATTATCTCTCTTCTTCTTTCTTCTCCTTCTTTCTTTTGTTTTATACTTTTTCCTCTTCTTTTTCTTGTTTGGAAAAAAATCAGACTAAACAATTCAGTAAATTATAGCGATTTTATAATATTGAGCAATATCTTATTGTACTTGAACAGTATTTCAGTTAAACAGTTAACGGCTGTAATATTAATTTCAAAAATATTTGCTTTAAAGTTCTGATTTACTCCCACGTGCGACAGCGTTCATTCTGTTTTGTCACAACGTACTCGATACTTTCCTTCAACGGCCTTGTGTCGTTCGTTCCATAATTCACAACACGCACCGCAAGAAGAGTCTCATCGCATCGTCGTTGACACACAGAATCCTGATGGAACCGCTCGTAAGCAAGGTGCGGAAGCACCGAAGAAAGCAGAAAAGAACCACAAGATGCTGATGTAGATTGTGATTCGTTGATGCCCCGTTATCAACGGTGTTGTTTTGTTCGCTTTTTTCGTTCACTTGAGTGTTGAGCTGACGTCGACGACATTGCATTCGATTATACTAGGTCTTCGTCCCATATAGGGCAAGTACCGTTAAAAGTCAGCCCGTCTGTGTGACAAACCGAGATCTCACGTCATCGAGAGAAGAACCGTTCCACACACCGTGCCACAGTACCACACCTAAAGAGGATATGCGGGGAAGGCAGCAATGCTGTCATCAAGAAGAGCCATTCTTCGCTGGCAAAGGTAGGTTTGTTTGGCTTCTTTTTAATTTCTTAGGATCAGCAGAATCGACTGAAAAGGGCCTGTGGATGTGTATCGGCGGTTATGATGGGGTTTGATTTTCAAGAGTTGGAAATTTAAGGGATATTGCTTTAAGAATTGATGTTTATATGTTGTAGATAGTTTAACATCATATAAGACAAAGAAACAATAATGAATTTTTGATCTGTTCAAATAGCAAACATATTATGCCTCTCAAGAAAAATCAGAATATGGCGATTACCTGCCTCTCGCTTCCGATATAAGCGTGACAGTTACTAATCATAAAAGCGTCACCAGATTCTAAAAGTATTTTATTCCATTGTATGGAGTTTGACAGCAAGCACACTCATTTTACTGAGCCACTCTTGACGTTCGTCACAAATACATCCGAAAACATCTGTCACTTCGCGAAGCCCACGTGTTTTTGTTTTGGGCGGGAACATGTTTTCTTTTGTTTTGTCTTGCGACTGTCACTGCGGCTGTGGGCCGCGCGGGCGTACGACCGCCGCAGGACTCTAATAAAAGATAAGCGCAACAATAGTTGCCTCTGACAGTTTTTGGGACGCTTAATCCGAATCTGGGCTCAGAATTGCCTTGTGTACGCCACAATTTTATGGTAGAGCTCAATTTCTACGCCAAAATATGCAATTTCTCCATTTTTTCACAGCCAACCATGAAGCAAGCAAATGATTTTTCGAAGTAATCAATATGTAGATTCATTGATAAACACCAAATTAAGGATTTATGCAAAATATAGGGTTTTATCTGAATCATTTTTTTTATCTCCCACAGACCTGATTTATATTGCATTACAAATCATATTTATTAACTTTAAGCATTTGAAGTTTGATACGATATCTGTCATACTAGCCAGCCTTCAAATGTTGCATCCAAGTTTAAATGCAATAGGAAACCTTAAATGAAGGTCCGTTTTGGGAAGCTGGGGTCTGTTGGACCCCAACCTACATATATTATCGCGTAACTCGTGACCCTCACTTTTTAGAAGGGTGATGTTTCAGCAAACATGTCAGGAAAATCAATACCTCTTAATGACGAACAATTTTATTCGTGAAGTTTACGCTAGGTGGCGCTAGAGAGTTTTAAAAATGCACCTAAAATAGGATAGAACGCACCTAAACAAGTGGACAAAATGCACCCACACAAAAAAAAAAGAATCAATCAATTTTGGGGTTGGGGTTGTGTTTGTTAAACCCTCCCCATTACCGACACTCCATACACTAGGCGCCCCTCCGCCTTTTGCCGAATTTGGGAAAAACCCCTCCCTTGGCGCCACTTCTGTGCACGGGCCTGGGCGACGGGATCCATTCAAAGTCGGTCCAGGGACTTTTATATGGATAATTTCATTAACTTCCTTGGGCATAGAGTATCTTCGTGCCTTCCATACGATATGTACTTGAAAAATAGTTCTTGGCAGAAGAAGTTCTCAGATAATAAAGATGGGAGTGCGCATAGAACACTTTAGTTCGGGGACGTTACACCAAGAACAAGATGAAGCATGAATCCCTGGAGATATTTTTGAAGAAGGCACTGGAAATATTTTTATGAAAAATCCGCGAATGAATTTTAAAAGAAGTTTCTAAAACAAATCCACGAAAGAATTTTAAACGTAATCCTTGAAATACTGAAATAGTCTCTGGGGATATTTTAAAGAAATCCTTGGAGAAATCTTAGAAGGAATTCCCGGAGGAAATAGATTTTTAAAAGAATTTCTTAGTGAATTTGTGAAGGTAGTTCTGAAGCAATCTCTAGAATTTCTGAAGAAATCTGTTAAACAATTCTTCTTAAAATCTATGGATTTTTTTTTTGAAAATATTGAGAAATTTCCTTACGAACTCCTTTAGAAAAACCGAGGAAATATTACTAGAGAAACGAAATCCTGAAAAATACCCCCGTAAAATTTTCAAGAGGAATCCTTTTTAGTTTTGTGCAGAAATTTCTAAGGGGAGTTCCTGAAGGAATCCCTGGATGATTTTTCAAAGAAACTACTGAATTTCTGCAAGAATCTTTGGATACATCTTTCAAGGCAACGGTAAAACAAATTCCAAATGTATCCCTAAAAGATTTTCTAATGGAATTCCTGGGGGGAATTTCAAAAAGATATGATTAAAGGTTTTCTTAACGAATCACTGGTAAAATTTCTAAAGAAAATTTATTGGATAGATTTCTGAAGGAATCCATGAAAGGTTTTGTAAAGGAGTCCCTGGAAGAATTACTGATGAAATATTAAGAGGTCCTTTGAAGAACATGTTATAGAATCTCTGAAAGACAATTTGAAGGAAACGGGGGAGAAATTTCTGAAGCATTCCGCGAAAGAATTTCTGAAATAATCACTGGAAACCCGAAAGATTTTCTAAAGGAATTAGTCGAGTAGCTGCTTTGGAATTCCTGAGATAAACTCCGGTTGAATATCTGAAGATTTTGTGATAAATTTTTAAAGCAACTCAAAAGAAAAAGAAAAGTAACCAGGTGAACCGTGGATGCGTTTGGTTGAAGTTTTGTACTTAAGAAGTTAATTTTATTAACAATTGTATCACCTAAGTTAGGAAGAGTAAGACAGCATGGTACAACAAGTTCTTGAAGCTGTGATTAGTACGATGCTAAAAGAGGTATAAACCTTCGTGATCCTTCCCAAAATTCCCCCTGAAAAGAAGTTCCTTGGTAGAAATTTCTGAAGGAATCCCTGCAAGATTTTCTAAAGCAATTCATGAAGAACTTTCTGAAGGAATCTGAATAAAATTTTCAACAAACTTCGCAAGGAATTGAAGGAGGAATTTTTCATGCAATTTTTGAATCGATCCTTGAAGAATCTTTGGTGGAAATCCTGAAGAAATTGTAGTAAGATTGTAAATAGTGTTGTATTGCTTATTGTAAAATTTCGCAATTAACATCAAGGAGAATTTCTAAATTCCCTTTGTTAAATTTCTAGAAGAATTCCTGGAAAAAACTCTGAAACAATTCATGGAGGAATGTCTAAAGCAATACGTGCAATGTTTTCTCAAATAATGTTTGTGATACTTCTGAAGGCCCATATAGCCGAGGCGGTAAACGCACGGGTATTCAGCATGACCATGCTGAGGGTGACGGGTTCGATTCCCGGTCGGTCCAGGATCTTTTCGTAAAGGAAATTTCCTTGACTTCCTTGGGCATAGAGTATCTTCGTGCCTGCCACACGATATTCACATGCAAAATGGTCATTGGCAGAGGAAGCTCTCAGTTAAAAACTGTGGAAGTGCTCATAGAACACTAAGCTGAGAAGCAGGCTTTGTCCCAGTGAGGACGTTACGCCAAGAAGAGGAGGACTTCTGAAGGTATTCGTCGTTAAACTTCTAAAGGAATCTATAAAGGAATTTCTGAAGCAATCAGTGGAGAAATTTTCCGAATGTATCCTTGAAATATTTTCTTGGATAAATCCTTGGCATTCCAGTAGGAGATTCTAAACCAATTTTTAAGGAGAATTTCTGAGAAAAAAAAATAATCCAAAGGTATTTTCTGAAACAAAAAAAAATTTTCTAAAACTTCCTTGAGAAATTTACATATAAATATTAACCTTCCAGCAGTCGCGTCTTCGGCCACCCTCATCGACACCACGCTCACGCTGTGCACCACAAGCGTGCTTTTTTTTTCATGATGCGTGTACTCAGTACACGACGCGACCACTCCCGGAATAAGAGGAGTTTCCGAAGTAATCCCTCAATGATTTTTAGATAGAATTCCGAAAAAATCACACAAGAATTTCAATAAAAACCTTCAGGAAATTTTTTAAGGACAAACGTCTTGAAATCCCGCTTCAAAAGTGCATCAAAACTTTAGACGCACAAATCTCAAGAAGCAAGCTTCAACAGTGCATTTTATTATTCTGTTCTTGCTCACTTGTAATAAGATTTGTTCGCTCGAAATCGTGAGTAGGTGCCAAAGTCGGCCATTGTGGCGGCCATTTTGGGATTCCAACAAGTCTGCCCTTAAGTAACCTCCGGTAGAGTGTTCTGAAGATTCCGCAAAGAAATATTTGGGAGTATTTCTGAAATAATTTCAAGAGAAATTTCCATGGGAACCACCGGAGGAAGTTCCGAAGGATTTTTTGAACGATTTTCTGAAAAACCCTCGGGAGAATTTCGGAAGAATCTCTGGAGACATTCTTGAATGAATGTATTGAGGTATTTCTGAAGAATTCCCCGGACTAGTTGGACATGCTTGGAGGAATTTACTAAAAAAAATCGCAACTTGAACCTTGGATTTTTTTTTAAAGAATCAATGAGAAATTCTTAAAAGGAAACGTTTTAAGGGAATTTTGGAATTTCAGAAATAATTTATTTGGAAAGTTCGTAGAAGTGTTTAAATGGCATGGTTGACGAACTGTTTAACAAATAATAGTCTTCAAAAAAGGGATTTTTTTTTTTTTGAAAAATAGTTGTGGCTCTAACTCTAACTCATCAATTAGAGTAACCAAATGCATTTTCCTTACTTACTTTGGGAGGAATTTCAGAAAACCGTCACCTTAAACATTTTTATGGACAAGGTGTAAATAGTGGGCCAGTCTCAGCGGGAGTTACTCATATGTTTCTTGAAGCGTCAACCAACTCCTGGAAAAATCCCAGAAATTTGAAAATTTAATTTCAAAATTCCAGAAAAAATCTTGAACTGCTCCATAAAAAAAAATCAGAGATGCAGATTTAAATTAAACGAAACTTGTATTGTTGATTTTTCGTGAAAGGTTGCAAGTAAGTTGCAGTAAAGTTGTAAAAATATATGCACGCCAATGTTGAGGATTATGAATTTCACCATATATGTCAAATTTTTACTTTCTCGGATGTATGGTTTTTTGAAGTTTCTTAAAAAAAAATTCACGGTGAATCCCGCATAAGTCCCCAAAAATGCCTACAAATTTGTTTTTATGGAATCTGCCTAAGGACACAGACACTGTTAACTCTTTATCTATAAATCCTACAGAAAAAGAATAAAGCTACGACTTTTTTCGAAAAAAAAAATCAGTAATTCCTGTAATTTTTTTAAATATTTTTTTCCAAAATTTTTAAGAATTCCCTCATTTTTCTGTTATTTAAATATGAAATTCAATTTATTTTAGTAGATTGCTGAATATAATATTTGCATGGCAAGTGAAATTATTTCCAAGAAGCTGAAAATTCGAGAATTTAATTTAACGCAAAGCTTAGACAAGCTAATCGTCAAAATATTATAAAAGATTCTCAAAAAATATTTTTTTTTAATGAGCTTATAAAATCTCCGAAGTGTGCTGGAAGCGTTCCAGTGAAATTCCAATGATTATTTGTTATATTGAATTTAAAATACGATTGCTTTTTAACTAAATTTATTTAAAAATTTCAATAGTATTAAAAAATCTGGCCGACATAAAAAAGTTTCTGATATTTTTAAATTTATTGCGGAGTTTCTGCGAGTGACTGATTTCAACCAATTTTTTTTAGTGTTCGCTATTTATGTGTCGTGTCCTTGAACGATCAAAGTTTAAAAAAAACATATCAGTGTTATGATTTTTTCATACATTTTTGCATGAAAAAAGTGTTTTTTTTAAAGAAAAATCGTTTCCGTTTGAAAACTAAAATAGTTATTTATGTAACGAGTTGCAAAAAGTTGATTTTTTCAGCACGAGTCGTACATTTATCCAAAGAGGCTTGCCGAGTTCTATAAATACGAAGAGTGCTGAAAAAATCGAGTTTTGCAACGAGTTCCATACAAAATTTTATGCAATGTTTTTTTTTTCATTAAGCAACTCATTTGAGTTGCATAATGAACCAGTTCGGAAAAAATGGCCATAATGATACCAAAATGAGTTAGATAAAATATAAATTATGATACTGAATTACATAAACATTTTTAAATATTCTGATCGTTCAAGGACACGACAAATTAATAGCGAACACTAAAAAAAATGGTTGGAATCGGCTCGACCTCAACATATATAACCCCTTGGGGTTTGTGGCATTAAATGAGCATTATGGTATGGGAGAAGATGTACGTCCGAAATCCAAAAATGGTCACTAGAATATCCAAAATCTCGTCTAAAAGATCATAGAGATGCTATTTTATATTATTTTTTTATTTCTACTGGAAATGTGTGTAACATCAGGAAGTTTGTGGAAGCCTTTCTAAGAATTTCACAAAAAATCTTGCTCTATGTTGTCTATATCGTTTCAGTTCAAATCGCATTTCTGGTAAAATTTACAAATTGATACACTTAGTCCATACCATACTGGATAGTTCTGACTCAGTTATCAAATTGGAAAAAATTAGTACCGTCAAGGCGCCATTCACCGTGTGCCTTAGAATATTTTTTCATTATTTCCATATTATGATTGAATGGTATGACAATTTCCATTCAATTTCACCAATACAATGTTGTATTGGTGAAATTGAATGGAAATTGTCATACCATTCAATCATAATATGGAAATAATGAAAAATTATTCGAAGGCACACGGTGAATGGCGCCTTGACGGTATAGTATTCATTAATTACTAATTAATTACTAATTTGTGGAGAGGACCTGGTGTGATGGTTTGAACACTTGACTATCACGCCGAGGACCTGGGATCGAATCCCACTCCCGACATACTCACAAAATGTGGGTCTTTCTTCGGAAGGGAAGTGAAACTTGGGTCCCGAGATGAACTAGCCTGGGGTTAAAAATCTCGTTAATACAGGCAAAAAAATATTAATTACTTAAGCATTTACAATATTTAAATGGAGTGAATAACGTTATGAACATTTGCTGGGGGTGGGAGTGCTGGTTCCCAGGGCCCTCATCCAACTACGTCAATGCCTGCAAAAGGTTGCTTAATCCATTCTTTAGAACGTTTTATTTTTTCTTGATTCTGTAGGAATGTGAACAAAAAAAAAACAAAAACTACGCATTCAATTTCAACATATGTATGGATACGACAAAGACGGAACACAAATCGTAAAAGTTGCTCCTTCAGAACAGAATGTTGTGCTGAGTAAAGCACATTAAAGCGCCCTCGACAATAACATCAAAACAGTCAACGAGTCGTGAAGGTTACCGATGCAAAAAAGAACAGTCCCACCTCGTCAAAATGCCTCACAAAGCAAAGTGTAACTTAAAACAAGAATCGTTCGTGGGCGATGACAACCGGCAAGTCAGCCAAGACTGTGTGTGTAATTAAATCATTCCGGTAGAGCAAAGTTAGCGCGAAAATGTCACCCTCTGTCATCGAAACGGAAAGGCCGAAGTTCCCGTCGCCCGGCGGAGGAGTCACATCGGAACGACATCAATCTCACGATTGGAGGGAACCTTACCCAAGCAATACATAGACGTATCTAAATAAATAATTCAAATGCGCATGCAAATGCTCAAATCGAGACGTCTCCCATGGGGTGACCCCTCGTCAAATCTAATGTGTTGCTACCGGCCGCCGCCGCCTCCACTACTGACTGCAGTGAATGTACTCAGCGTCAGACCCACATCTTGCAATATCAGCCAAACGATTAATCATCGTGAAGTCACGTTTGACCAGCCTCCGGCGGCGGGCGGATCTCCCCCAGGCGAGACGGAAAGTTCACGCCCACTCCATTGCGATCAGCGCAACGCCGCAATTCTGTTCTGATGCCGAACGTGAGAGGGTTAGTAGGAGGGAAAAATTCCTATACATATAGGAGAAAAACAGTTAACATTCAAAATGATGAATGACGATTCGTTTGTTTTTCCCTGTTGGAATCAGTTTTCTTCGTTGATGGAGAAGGTTCGCATCGTGAGGGATGCCGGAAGTGAGGAAAGGTTGATCAAATTCAGGTTCAAGTCGTGGTTGAATTTCAACCGACCAAATCAGCTGTGATTTCACGCTGCTGGACTTTGTTTGTAAATAAATTTATGATGATGTGGATCTAACATGTTGAAACTAATAAGTATAATTTATTTAGCCAATGACAGATGTTTGTTCTAACAGTGATTCTCATTAATTTTCAAATAAATTTACCAATTTGAAACATTTGTTTTGGGTGTCACGTCGGCGTCGCAACGTTTGAATGGGAGAACGAATATAACTAAAAATTCGTTTTCGTTAAAATTTCAAAACATTTTTAGAACACTAGTTACAGCCAGATCTTAATTGTTACTTACTTTGGAGAACATAGATTCTTCAACGCGACAATAGAGGACCTCCCTCGGATTAATTAAATGGTAAATCCAGCCGTAAGGCTGTTTTCAGCGGTGTTCCACTTTTGGTCTAAATTTATTACTACTACAGTTCTAAATATGTGGAATATTAAAAACAAGACCAAATTCCGCTTAAATCCGACGTTTTTTTTTTAATTCTAAATAATGCATGACTAAAAAGTATTATGCATGACCCGTCGATGAAGTTTTGAAAATGGAAGAAATCGTTCTCAAAAATAAATCGAATCCACGATGATCTAGGGGATCCGAAGAAAATTCTCAGTCCCAAATGTTTGTTAGTGTTCACGAATGCTAGTGATTTATAAAATAAATGTTTGAGATATCAAAAAAAAAAAAGAGGAGTTCCTCTGGGAAGTCCTATAGAACCGAGAATTCTTCTAGAAGCTCCACTGGAAATTCCTCTCAGATTTCCTCAATGAATTCCTTTTGAAATTCATTTAAGAATTTATGTGGGAGATCCACAGGAAGTTCTTCTAGGGATTCAGGAGTTTCTCAGAAAATTTATTCAGGAGTTTTACTGGAAGTTCCATTAAGAATTCCATTGAGGAATCCTCTAGGAGTTCCTCCTCTGATTTCAAATCTTCAAAAATTTAAAAGTTATGTAGGAAATTACTTTTGAAGCTACTCCAAGGATTCTTCTAGGGATTTCTCAAGGAAATTCATTGGGAATTTCTCTATATATCCGCTAGGTACTACATTAGGTGTTCCACTGATAATTCATTCGGATGTTTCACTGGAAGTTCCATTATGATATGAAATATTCCAGGAATTCCACTTTTTTCAGACGTTATGTTTCTTTAAGGTTTCCACCTGAAATTTGTCTAGGTTTTCACTGGGAACTCCTTCACGAGATTCACTTGGAACTCCTTCAGAAATTCTTCCGACAGCTCTTTTGTGAATTTCTCCAGGAGTTTCACTAAGACTTCCTCCTGGAATTCTATCTAAATTTCGTTTAGAAGTTCAACTGAAAATTCTTCCATTAGTTCCGCCGGGAAATCCACAAGAATTCCGTCAGGAATTCCTCCTGGAGTTTATTCAAGAATTCCTGGAGTGACCTCTGGGGCGTTCCACTGATAATTTTCTTGAGAGCTCCACTGGAAGTTTATTCATGAGTTCCACTGA
The DNA here is from genome assembly GCF_035046485.1 of Aedes albopictus. NCBI lineage: Eukaryota > Metazoa > Arthropoda > Insecta > Diptera > Culicidae > Aedes > Aedes albopictus. The sequence goes on along the minus strand of NC_085138.1, from coordinate 140,868,658 downwards.
AAGTTCCTTTAAAAGTTCTGTTGTGAAATACTGCAGGAGTTTCACCGGAGATTTGGATGTTTAATCTTCAAAAAATTAGAGTTTATGTAGGAAACTCCTTCAGCAGTTCTACCGGCAATTTCTCTAGATATCCACTGAAAATTGCTTTTTTAATTTCACTGAGAATTATTTCAGAAGCTCTACGGGAATTCCACCTAGTTTTTTTTTAAGAAGCTCCACTGAGAATCCCGTTAGAAGTTCTCTCGGCGATTCAAGTAGCAAGTCCACTGAAAATTCTTCAAGAAATTCCAGCAAAAATTCTTCCGGAATTTCATTTGGGAACTTTTTTTTTCCATGGAACTTTAACAGTTCATTTATGAATACTTTCAGAAGTGATTTCAAATGTTTGTTTACGTATCTCTTACAGAAGCTCTGCAGGACTTCTTTAGGAATTTTTTGCCGAAGATTCTCAGAAATTCTTCAAGAAAAACCATTCGAAATTCCTCCCAGGACTTATACAAAAATTTCATTTTTTTTAAGGAGAGTTGTCTGGGTTTCCTTCTAAGGTTTCAACAATAATAGGAAGAACTATGTGAAAGCTCTCAAGATTAATTCTACACGAAAATTCTGAAAAAAAATACGAAGAAGTACTTGAAGAGCTCCTCTATGAAGAAAATCAAAGAAAAAGTAAAAAAAAAACATGTAGAAATCACCGAAGGAGTTTTAAAATAAATTACATATGTCAGAAGAAATTTCTTGGACAAATTGTAAAAATATATTGAAGAATTTCGGGAAAAATGCTTGCAGGGATAGATTTCTTGGAATTTCTTGAGAAACGCTTTGGAGATTTTCTTTTATTGCAAAAATAAATCTTCAGTTATTTTTACCAAAAGTTATCAAAGTGTTGCTCGGGGAATTTTTAAAATACTTTTTCATAGACACTTGCTCAGAATTGCATAGTATAAACCTCGAATAAATTCCGTATGAAGTTACATAGAACAGAAATTGCTGGTAAAGTAACATAGCGATTTGTTGTACAATTTTTAAACATTTCTCGAAGCGATGTTTACATAGGATAATTTTTTGTACTTTTGGCAGATTGGATTCTTCGTCAAGAAGGGTTTGGTTGGCCAAAATGCATGGTTCAGTAGTTTGTTAGGGAAAGTTTTGCGGCCAATTTTAAGTTAAACAGGTTTTTGAAAACATCCCATGACGAATTGAACAAATTTCGCATTAATTCTTGATGAAATTACAGAGAAAATCCATGATTATATTCTCGAAGGTGTTTCTGATAATGACTCTTTAAGAGATTCTCTGAAGAAATCCATGAAAAAAAAAAATTAGGAAATTTCTTGAGAAAGTTCTTGGAGGAATTCTTGAAGGATTGCCAAGAAGACGTTTAAAGGAATACTAGCAATAGTTGCAAAAAAAAAGTCTCAAAGGACGAACTGTAGGAACTCTTGAAACCAATTACAAAGAAACTCCACAAGGAATACTCGAAGAATTTCATTAGAAACTCTTGAAGGCATTCCAAGAGGAACTCTCATAATAATCGCCTGTGAAAGTTTTGGCAAAACATACTAACAAATTCCTGTTAAACTCATACAGAAACTCTTGATGACTGATATTTGAATGAAAAAAAAACTCCTTAGAACTCCTGTTGAAAATTCTGAAGAAATTTGCATACTAAAGTTTGAAGAAATTATTGGAGGAACTCCCAAAGAAATTCTCGGAGGTACTCTTGAATGCATTGTATTAGAAACTCGTGAAGTATGTTCTAAGTGCACTCTTGAAGAAATGCTCAGAGAAAGAAACTTTGGAGAGAGTTTATGAGAGGGATTTTAAGCAAATCATGACTCATTCTTGGAGGAAGTCACCGAGGAACTCTTAGGGGAATTATTTTACAAACGTCAATTTTCTAATGAAATTGCCGAAAGAGTAAAAAAAATATTTAAAAAAATATGCAAGGGAATCATCGAACAACTCTTAAAAGGATTTCTGGAGAAACCGTTGGAGCAATTTGCATAGAAAATAACAGAATGATTTCCCAAAGCCATTTCTTATAAATAATTGTTCCAGCCCTTACGCTACAAAGTTCCGCAAAAAGTTTTTTTTGGAAATTCCTCTAGCTCATCCGGGTTTTCGCCAAGGAATGCCACTGGAAATCCCCACGTAAGTTCTATGGCAACTTGCCTCCAAGAGTAGCTGCAGAAGATTCTTAGAGAATACTTCAAAAGAAACATGGTAGTTTCTTTAAAAGTTTCTGAGTAAGGAAGGGAAATGACTTTCTCGGTCTTTAAATCAAGATACCAACTTTAACAACATTCTTAACGTTTCAGTTTAAAGATTCGGCTTTTTGAAACGGTCGCTGAAATCATGTATTATAATTTTTACATTTTTTTTTATAAACTGTCAGACGTTCTTCGCTTTTCAAGTAATTAGGGAACGCATTAAATTGAGTCACACCAGTGTAGAAAAAAAGCGAGCTCAGTTCGTGGTCTTGAAACAAAAAAAGTTTTACCTTGCTCTAGTTTCGTGAGCGAATGGTTCGTGGGAATTATGATTCCTTGCCTAATTTGACGCTGTTTGAGCAAAACTTTGGATAACTATGTTGTTTATGGTACAAGAAATTAAGAAAAAAACAACACTGTTGCCCGAAGTTTTGCTCAAACAGCATCAAATTAGGCGAGGAATCATAATACCCACGCTTTTTGCACCATTTCGTTGCAGAAACGGAGAAATAACCTTCTCACCATACTAAAATTCAGCTCATTACTACAAATCTAGTACTTCACCGATCTGTCCTATTAAACGTATGTTGGAGTCCACTAAGTTATGTTTTATTTTATAAACAAAAAGCAGGCAGTTGTATTTATGCAATAAATCTAACGGCAATATTTCAGGTGAATACAAAGTTGCAGTAGGAGAAAATAGTGGAAGTTTGCGAATATATTTAATCGATCTATTTTGCAAAACTTTCAGTATATTCAGATGCGTTACTCCTGCTGAACCCCAAATTGTATTCATGTAAGTCAGATGCGGTAGAATGAAAGCATTATACAATTGCCAACAGTTTTGAATACTTAGACAATGCCTAGCTTTCTTTAGAGCAAATATTATGGGCATTATTTTATTTTTAAGAGTCTAATATGTCTCTTCCAATTGAGATTCTCGTCTATTGCTAGACCTAAATAATCTACCTCAGTAACTTGAACCATATTTATAGTCAGTTCAAATCGTGGGTTGGGATTTTTTAGTGAAAAACTTATGAAGTTTGATTTTTTACTATTTATTTGCATTTTATTGGCAGAAAACCAACTGGGAAGTAGATGAAGATCATATTGCATCATATGTTGAAGTGATTCTAAGTCTTTTGCTTTATATTTACAGACGGCATCGTCTGCGTAGCATTGCAGTGTTGCCTTGAGTGACACGTTAAAAATGTCATTTGCAAAAAGATTGGACAATATAGGGCCAACAATGGACCCTTGTGGCACATCAGATTTTATAAGATGCGGCTCACTCAGAACTCCATTGACACAACATTGCTGTTTCCTGTTCGAGAGGTAGGATTTCAGTAAACAAACTTCTGATGGAGTGAATACTCAGTTTAGCAATTAATAAATCATGAGGAATACAGTCAAATGCTTTACATAAGACTATAAAAATGCATCCAACATACTCTCCCTCATCTAAACCTTTTACAATAAAATTCAATAGTTCTAAGGAAGCCGATTCGGTGCTTTTTTTGGATAGGAAACCGAACTAATTTTAATTCAAAAGATTATTTTGTAATAAATAGCATTTGATTTGTTCATTTATAATGTACTCTGAAATTTTAGAGGGGGATGGCAAAATTGAAACAGGTATATAGTTAGTTTTAGTAAACTTATCACCAGATTTATAGAGCGGAACTATTTTTGCAATTTTCAAACAATCTTCAAAGTGTGTGGACTGAATCATATTGTTGACTGCATGTGTCAGTTTGGAAGTTATGAAAGAATAACATTTTTGAAGAAACCTCGTAGAAATTTTATCCAATCCGACAGCAGCACTAGCATTTAATGATTTTAACACAGTAGTAACTTTTTCATCATTAACCACGAAGAAAGAGAACAAAACATCTGGTTGTGGACTCATAAATACTATAAAATTGCTAGTCGCTGAACTTATTCTTTGGAGTATACTGTTGTTTTGAACCAATAATCCAATATTAACAAAGTATTCATTGAAACAATTAGATATCAAAGCATCTGTTGGAATAATTTCGTGGTTCTCCTTAAGTGACAGCACTTCTGCCTTTGATTTTGAACAACTTCTCTGGAAAATTATTTCCTTAAAAAACCTGAATAAATTACCGAAGGAAATCCTAAACGAATTTCCGATGAAATTAAACAAATCATGAAGTATTACCTAAAGAATTCATAGATTAGCCTAAAATACAGAATATTCAAGGAATTCCCAAAGTAATTATTGATTTACTTATTTATTGATGTATTTGCAATGTAAGGCAACACCTTTGAAATTATTGCAAAAAGAATTCATTTGATTCATTTGAATGATACACAGAAAAAAATCCGAAAAAAAAACTCCGAAGGGAATTGTTGTTGATATTACAAAAAATGCCCAAGGTATTTCTAACTCAATTACAAAAATAAAACTTTAAAAGGAATTGCCGAACTAACTTCCGAAGAAATTACAAAACAAATCCCAAAAGAGATGACGTATTAACTTCCACAGGCATTACTGAAGAAATTCATGCAATAGCTCCTGGCAGAATTACCGGAGAAGTTCCTCTAAAATATTCTTACGGAAGACCACTGCATTAGAGATGTCTTTACGAACAAAAATCACCAAAATAATGATCTAAAATGATTTTTTCAGAGCATGTATGTTAAAATTTGAATAAATTACGACAAAACCGACAACAAACAGTTGCCAAAGCAATTTGGAACGGTGATGATGAACCCAAGGGTGTTAGTTGAGTACCAGTAAGTAGAAGAAAATCGAGTTAAATACTGCTCAGTATTTAACTCGATTTTCTTCTATTTTATCTGGAGCGGTTTGGCTCTCTTTCCAAATGTTGTGTAAATTGAAGGAATGAAGTGTAGCACAGATTCTTTTTATTTAGACCGGAATTGTTCGAAAACGGAATTTCAGATGCTTCGATGATGAAGCAATCGTGACCATGTTGAAAGCAATCTAAGCATCAATGAAAAGATAAAGTGAATTTGACGTTTGATCCATTCCAGACGAACCACTTCCCCTGGTCTATTGAGTTGTCTCACGAAACCTATCCATATACGGGAGAACAAAAAATGTTAAAAGGTTCTTACAAATTCTTAACACGGGGAATTTGAACCCAAATCACTACCACACAGGCATCTGAATTGGTCAATTAGGTCTGACAACTTAGACCAGTACCTCAAGTCATGATCTCAAAGAAATGAGGGACAACGGAAAGAACGGCGAGAAAACAGCGCATAACAGTAGATGATACCTGGAGGAATCGAGGAGCGCCAGGAGCTAGCGAAAACACGATAAGCCACATCCGTAGCCCGTCAACGCTCTTCGGTTCTCGAGAAGGTAGTGAATCGCATGTGTAAACAATTTATCCTGAGTTAGCTGAACGGTATCTACTCAGCTTGTGTAAAACTTGGAAAGTGTAACGAGGCGAGAATTGCTTTTGTAAACTCACAAAAGCAGTTCTCGCCTCGTTGCACTTTCCAAGAATTGTTCGTGGAAACAAGTATTTTTTTTTTTATTATAGAGGTTTCAAACCTAGGTTCATTCGCCTCTCAAAAAACAAGTAGATTAGTCAGCGCATCAAAATCAGACTGTTTAACTTAAACATGAAAACTGTGCTGCTGTACGCCAGTGAAACCTCGTGTGTTCATTGAAAAAAAAATGAAGTTCGAGTGCAAATTTCGACCGTGAAAATCGTGATCCCATATTCACAAACTCAAAAGAATCAAGCTTTGACCACGAATTTAAAAAAAGGTCAGCTCGCAAATATTTACGCGATTGCCACAATTGTTTAAATTAACTATTTTGAGTCAACGACGACATAACATATGACTGCACGGCATCCAGTTAGCCGGTCAAGCTGCAGCCAGCGAACCGGTAATCAGCTCCATCCTGTCTCCAGTCTCGGTGTCACACTGACACCACGCGTATTCGCGCTATTCTATGTCACGGTTCGCGCTCTCGTACAAAAACAAGAGCAATTTGATAGCCACGGTCGCATTTTAAACCGCCCGGCCGGCTAGGAGCTGCAACAGAGAGAGAAAAAAAGACAAAACTGCGCCACTTGCCTAATTGAATGATGTGTTGCTATTTGTTTCGGCTCAAGTTGATATCTGTTTCAATTTTCGTTTGGTATGGATGTAGTTCAGTGTTTCAGCTGGTCTGCAGCGAAGTGGGACATGGTTGAAGTGAGAAATGAGATACGCGGATCAAACGAGTTTCGGTTTTGTTTTCGATGCTGTTTGCGTATTGAAAAAACTGTTCTGGACCGAAAGCTTAATAGTTTATAAGGTTTAAGTTGATTTCTAAACAAAATATCTTAATTTACCAGAACGATCATCTATTCCGAATTAGAGGGAACTACTATAATCATACCTCAACATGTTCGAATAATCGCCCTTAGATGCCACTCCTTACCTTACCTTACCGGTCAGGCTAAGGCCTGAGTGGCCTCTGCTGTACATAGTAGCCGTCTCCATTCCACTCGGTCCATGGCTATGTGACTCCAGTTCCGCACACTGTAAAGGATCCGCAGATCATCATCCACCTGATAGACCAATCTAGCTCAACGTCTTCTTGTACCGGTCGGATGACTCTCGAGAACCATTTTAGTTGGGTTGCTATCCGACATCCTGATGACGTGACCCGTCCGCCGTAGCCTCCCGATTTCAGCGGTGTGGACCGATGGTTGGTTCTCTCGGCAGCTGATGCAGCTCGTGGTTCATTCGCCTCCTCCAAGTTCCGTCGTCCATCTGCACTCTGCTGTAGATGGTACGCAACACCCTCCGTTCGAAAATTACAAGGGCGCGTAGGGTCCATGCTTTGTGTCCTTAGAGGACTATCGGTCTACTCAGCGTTTTGTAGATAGTTAACTTCGTGTGACGGCGAACTTTGTTCGATCGTAGAGTTCTGCGGAGTCCAAAGTAAGAACGATTTCCTGCCTCTCTGCGTCTCTGAATTTCTCTGCTGGTGTCGTTGCCGGCGGTCACCAGTGAGCCCAAGTACACGGATTCTTCAACCGCCCCGATTTCATCACCATCGATATAAATTCGGGGTGCCGGGCGCGATGATTCATCCCTGGAGCCCTTTGCCATCATGTACTTTGTCTTCAAAACATTAATGACTCTCACGCCTGGCTTTACTCTTTGGTCGGATGTACGTTTCCGCCATCGTCTCAAATTTACGAGCTATAATATCAATATCATCAGCGAAACCAAGCAGTTGAACGGACTTCGTAAAAATCGTCCCACTCTACTTATTACACCCTCTAACACAATGTTGAACAGCAAGCACGAAAGATCATCACATTGCCGTTACCCTCTGTGACATTCGAAGGGACTCGAGAGTGTCCTGATACTCGAACTACGCACATTATTCGATCCGTCGTCGCCTTGATCAATCGTATCAGTTTATCCGGGAATCCGTTTTCGTGCATAATCTGCCATAGCTGTTCTCGATCAATTGTATCATACGCCGATTTGAAATCGATGAACAAGTGATGTGTGGGCACGTTGTATTCGCGGCATTTCTGCAACACCTGGCGGATGGCGAACATCTGGTGCATTCACCCATGAACCCAGCCTGATATTGCCCTACGAACTCTCTTGCAATCTGATCAGCTACACTCACACAGGGAACCAATAAGGAAGCTGCTCGAGGCTAATAAACGTCTTAAATGTGAGAGTGGTGGCTGGAAAGACGTATACTACGTCAGGTTGATAGTCAATTAGAGCAAGGGGATGGAAGTGCTGATTACAATCGCTTCTCCATGGCAGGCCCTATATACCACCGCGTCTGCAAAAGTTTATGCTGGGATATCGGAGTTTAATGGCTGTGTAGCAGAGAGTTCACGTTGGTGCGTAGTTGCCGCCTGTTAGGTGATAGCCTGTGTGTTTGATAGCTCTAAAGATGATGCGCTTGACCACCAAACCCGTCTGTACCAACGACAATGCTCATTCCCGTGTAGAAAACAAATATCAGCTGTACTCTTTTGAGTGCAGATGTCAAAACAAACGTTTATCTAAGGTTACAGCACAGATAACAGACGTTTATGCAATGTGTGTAAAAATGCTCAACAGCCATTTTGTATGTAACCAGCAGCTGAGACTCATGTGGCAATCATTTAGAGATGGCGCAGTGATCGATAGTCAATGATCGCTTTCAAGATTGCATGCATTACGCAATTTTACACTCAAGATTGTATTCGGTCTTAAATGAAACTGGAACTTTGAACTATTCTTGTATTCAAGTTCGATGTAATGTCGCAATAAGTTGAGTAGATGGCGGTAGTGAGCCAACGTATATCGTTTTGAACATTTACACAGGATTCTGCGAAAAATTTGTACTAGCATAAACATCTGTTATCTGTGGTTACAGTTTCACATTCTTGCTGATGCATCCTGCGTTCACCAAAGCAAAAGCATGGCCTAAAAACAACACAGACCAGATCGTGTTTCATCTCTACGGAGCGTGTCCAGTAGAACAAGGCCGAATACATCCATGAGAATAATTTTGACGTTGACCGCGTCTCTAGTGGCGCTGTGGTGGAACGACGTCGACCTTGAATTTAGATTAGAACACTGCCACGCTACCTATATCAACATTATTTTCTCGTTTGCGGTAGCAGCTAGCGAGAACAAAATTTGGCAAATTATGGAGCGGCGGCTGGCTGGTTTGCTGCAACCCTGAGCCTGTCGAACTCGTCTTCAAAACATCTATTTATAGAAAATATTCCGGCCCCCTAATCGATTTTGCTTTGCTTTTGCCATTGCTGAGCTGCGAACGCGCAATGCGGGTGGATCCATAAAATTTGAAAGCGCGTGATAAATTTGCAATCAAACCACACTTGGATGGTCCTCGAGGAGTCTTCGCGTCGCGGTCGTCGAGACGGTCGCCAAAGATGAGCGCGCGCTGATCGATACTCTGAAATGTCACAAATTCGTCCAGTCCTAGTGGGTGAGTGAGTGAACAAACAATCCACCAAACGATACAAATTGAGTTCGCTACTGGCTGCTGCCACTCGGCCATGTTGTGGCCAGCAGTAGGGGCGTGAGGGAGGATGTCCTTGCCGGTCACGTTTTGGCGATTTGGAAGATAAATTTCTCGCCGTCCTCAGTGCCTATGTGGAGTGTGCCAAATTTATGGGATTCATGGTCGAGGAAGGTGTGCGACATTGAATTTTTGTCGCAATGATTAAGTGCGGTTCCGGGTATAATTCCCTGTTGCGGTGGATGATCGATATAGGGTATGGGGAAAAAAAAAATATAAAATTAGTTATCATTTTTAATCGAACGAAGTATATTAGATTTTCACTGTTAGTTTTATCTTCATTACAACTAACCCTAGTGGAGTTCTACACACTTGCCTTCCGTATTGGGCTCTCGTAAAGCAATCTCTGTGTTTGCGGCGTGGCTTACCAGGAAGTCGAACAGGTCGTCTTCCTACGTCTTATTAACGTCTTGTACATGGTACATTTTGTACAAGACGTTAATAAGACCGGTGGTTCTCTACGGACACGAGACATGGACGATGCTCGAGGAGGACCTGCAAGCAGTCGGAGTTTTCGAGCGACGAGTGCTAAGGACGATCTTCGGCGGCGTACAGGAGAACGGTGAGTGGCGGAGAGGGATGAACCACGAGCTCGCTGCACTTTACGGCGAACCCAGCATCCAGAAAGTGGCCAAAGCCGGAAGGATACGATGGGCAGGGCATGTTGCAAGAATGCCGGACAACAACCCTGCAAAGCTGGTGTTTGCTAACCATCCGGTTGGTACAAGAAGGCGTGGAGCGCAGAGAGCACGATGGGCGGACCAGGTGGAGCGTGATCTGGCGAGTGTTGGGCGTGACCGAGGTTGGAGAGCTGCTGCTGCAAATCGAGTATTATGGCGGCAAATTGTTGATTCAATATTATGGACTTATCCACCAATGAACCGAATTCATCGCGGTCCGAGAATTTTGACACTAGAGCGGGGCCGTTTCCAATCAGAATTGGACGATTCTGATTGGAACAGACCCCGCTCTAGTGTCAAAATTCTCGGACCGCGATGAATTCGGTTCATCGGTGGATAAGTCCATCATGAATTTGATGTTAACTAAACAAATGAAAATGAACATAAATGTACCATGCGGGGGTGAATCTTTTTTGACCGCAGTTTCTTCTGGAGCCCATAGTAGGCACGACTTAGCAAGGAACCGAGGTAGACGAATTCTTCTACCACCTCGAAAGTATCCCCGTCTATCGTAACATTGCTGCCAAGGCTTGCCCTGTCTCGCTCAGTCCCACCTACCAGCATGTACTTTGTCTTAGCCGCATTCACCACTGTTCTGCCACCGTTCCAAATGTTCTAGCAATAATATCCCTGTCATCCGCAAAACAGACAAATTGGCTGGATTTCGATCGTACCCCGGCTGTTGAGCCCGGCTCGTCGCATAACACCTTCCAGAGCGATGTTGAATAGTAGGCAGGAAAGTCCATCACCTTGTCGTAGTCCCCGTCGAGATTCGAATGAACTGGATAGTTCACCCGAAATCCTTACGCTGTGCTGCACGCCGTCCATCGTTGCTCTTATCAGTCTAGTCAGCTTCCCGGGAAGGCTGTTCTTGTCCATAATTTTCCATAGCTCTGTGCGGTCGATACTGTCGTATGCCGCTTTGTAGTCGATGAACAGGTGATGCGTTGGGACCTGGTATTCACGGCATTTCAGGAGGCAAGGTAAAGATCTGGTCCGTTGTCGCCCCCCCGTCGATGAAACCGGCTTGGTAACTTCCCACGAACTCATTTACTTTAGGTGAAAGACGACGGAAGATGATCTGGGATAGCAATTTGTAGGCGGAATTAAAAATGATGATCGCTCGAAAGTTCTCACACATTAACTTGTCGCCTTTCTTGTGGATGGGACAGATTATCCCTTCCTTCCACTTCTCCGGTAGCTGTTCGGTTTCCCAGATCTTGACTACTAACTGGTGCAGACAGGTGGCCAACTTTTCCGGACCCATCTTGATGAGTTATGCTGCGATACCGTCCTTACCAGCCGCTTTGTTGTTTTTGAGCTGGTGGATGGCATCCTTAACTTCCCTCAGCGTGGGAGTTGGTTCGTTCCCGTCCTCTGCTGCACCAACATAGTCATATCCTCTGCTGCCTTTGTCCTCCGTGCCTACATTCTCTTCGCCATTCAGGTGCTCGTCGAAGTGCTGCTTCCACCTTTCGATCACCTCACGTTAGTCCGTCAGGGGGCTCCCGTCCTTATCCCTGAAAATTTCGGCTTGCGGCACGTAGCCTTTGCGGGATGCTTGAGCTTTTGGTAGAACTTACGTGTTTCCTGTGAACGGCACAGCAGTTCCATTTCCTCGCACTCCGCTTCTTCCAGGCGGCGCCTTTTCTCCCGGAAGAGACGGGTCTGCTGCTTCCGCTTCTGTCTTTATCGCTCCACATTCTGTCGGGTTCCATGCTGCAGCATTACCGCCCGCGCTGCATCCTTCTCCTCCAGAACCGCTCTGCACTCCTCGTCGAACCAATCGTTTCGTCAACTCTGTTCTACGTACCCGATAGTGCTCTCGGCTGCGTTGTTGATGGCTGCTTTGACTGTACTCCAGCAGTCCTCTAGAGGGGCCACATCGAGCACATCCTCGTTCGGCAACGCTGCCTCGAGATTCTGCACGTATGCGGTGGCGACATCCGGTTGCTTCAGTCGCTCTAGCTAGATCATACCGGGGCGGCTGCCGGTACTGTACATTGTTAATAACGGAGAATTTTGGGCGCAGTTGAACCATCACCAGGTAGTGATCAGAGTCGATATTAGCGCCACGATAGGTCCTGACGTCGATAATGTCGGAGAAGTGCCGTCCATCAATCAGAACGTGGTCGATTTGCGATTCCGTTCGTTGTGGTGATTCCAGGTGTAACGATACGAGAGGCTGTGCTGGAAAAAGGTGCTACGAATGGCCATGTTCTTGGAGGTGGCGAAATCGATGAGGCGTAGGCCATTTTCGTTCATCAGCTGGTGGGTGCTGAACTTTCCAATCGTCGGTCTAAATTCCTCCTCCTGGCCTACCTTAGCGTTCAGATCCCCTATGATGATTTTGACATCGTGGTTTGGGCAGCGGTCGTACTCGCGTTCGAGCTGCGCGTAAAATGCGTCTTTGTCATCATCAGTGCTTCCGGAGTGAGGGCTGTGCACGATTATTATGCTAATGTTGAAGAATCGGCCCTTGATTCTCAACCTGCACATTCTTTCGTCGATCGGCCACCAATCGATCACGCGCCTCTGCATGTCGCCCATCACCATTGGCGTATCTAGGATTTTTACCTAGGGGGTGCCAGATCCAATGGCTTCCAGTACTACTGCGTTGCGGGAAAAACTAGCCTTCGCGCGCTTAATGAACTTAACTTTCATCGCGATAACCCCTCTATTTTGTTGATTGAAAACAATCATGTGTTCAAGAATACATTTTCAGAGCAATTATGAGAAATTAAAGCCTTAAAAACTACAAAATTGCATAATACACGAGATATTTATTTTCGTTTTAAATTTAATTTATATGAAATTTTGACTTGTAAAATCAGCTTTGATTCAAAATCAGTCAAAATTTCAGCGTCGTACAGAATTCTGTTTGCAAGATACATGTTTTGGGAGGTTTTGAAACTCGACTCCAACTAATCGAGTCCGGTCTGTACTACGGGAAATTTGTGCTTTAGACAATTCTTTAGGGATTATTCCCGGTAATTTATTTGTAAACTGTTTTGCAATTCGTTTGTCAATTCAAAATCCTTTTAGAAATCTTTAAATAATTCCCATGGAATCAGCAAATTTCCCCGACCCTTTCTTTGGTTCCGCTTTCGCAATTTTAGTGAGAATTTCTTCGGTAATATGTTAGGAATTTGTTACATAACAGCTTCCGATACATTATCTACATATTTCATCGGTAGTTACATTGGAAACTTCATAAGCAATTCCTATAGGAGTTTATTTGGCATTTTTGTTAAATTCTTTCGGCATTTCTTCGCGAGCTACTTCGCCATTTTTTGGCAGTCTCTGAAGCTTTTCTTTTTTTAATTATGCCAACAATGATTTTGGTATTTGTTTTTTTTTTTGTATTTTCTATAATAACGCTTCCGGCAAATTTCTTTAAGAATCTCTTCGATGATACTTCTGGTAAATCATTCGATAATGACTCTGAGAACAACCTCAAAAATTTCTTGGGAAATGTCTCAGACGATTCTTTTTTTTATCGTGAATTTCATCGGTATTTTTTTTTTTTTGAATTTCTTTATATACAGGGGATACTCAAAATAACTGGGACAGGTAAAATTTTCACTTTTCAAAAAATGTTCAATTTGCTGTAACTTTTAGAAAAGGGCATCAAATATTTTCAAATTTTCATTGTGAGTTCATTACTTAGTTGTAAATCACTGGTCCAATTTTGGTAAAGATCGGGCTTTTCTACATGAAGTTAGAAAGATTCTAGAAAAAGGTATAATTATCCGATAGCCAACTTTGAGCTGTTATATCTCCGGAATCAATGAACCGAATGCAATGAAATTTTGATCATTTATGACTAATATAATGAACTTTGAAAAACATTTGACTTAATTTGAAATTATATATAAGAAAAAAGTTATAGCGATTTAATTTATTCTATGTTTTTTTAGTAAATTTATCTATTTTTCATATTCATCCCATTACTTTTTCAATTTAGTGCCGGCAATTTGGTTGCTTTCCTTCGAAACATAAACATATGCAAGTCAATTAGAGGGAATTTAAATGAACTATAATTACTATCAATAATTTTGAAACGATGATGAAGTTTCGGATAAATTGGTGTTATATTAGAAAATAATCTAATCGTTTTAATATTCTTTCATGTAAAGATTTTTAAGTTTGGTCAAAAGTTTTTAATGGCTCATTATATTAATCATAAATTATTAAAATTTTATTGCATTCGGTTGGTTGAATCTGGAGATATAACGGGTGGCCACTAAATAACGGGAATGCTTTTAGCAGCTGATTAAAAACAATAGAAGCGTCCATAGAGTAAACATTTTTTAGACAAAACCATCGTCTATCTATCCACAAAGTCAGCGTATTTTTTATTTTGTGTCAACTTATTCTGTTCTGCAGAAAACGACATTGAAACAGGAAGCACTACTAAAACGCCTTGGACGGCTCTACTGATTGCTCAAAACAACCGTAAAAAAAGTTAATAGTAAACCATTATAAAACTAGAACCCGCCCGGTTTTGAATGAATTCCACATTTCGGCATCCCAAGAAACAGATCCTGAAGGAAATAGAGGAAAACTAGCAAAACCAATAAGCATGATATCATTTCACATAATAAAATCTTCTTTTGTGACATGGGCTGGATAAATCAATAGAATGCCTTGTTAAATAACAAATATTTACATCAAATCACATTTACACATTGAACAACATGTAAATGGTTCGTTATAAAAAAAAATAGCACAAAAAAAGTTCAACAATGAACCGCAGTGCACAAATTACATCGACACGTTTTGGTGATACAGAAAAATAACATTTTTTGGAAATTTCTATAAATGTCATTTACGGGAAAAGGCGACAACCAAAGCAAAAAAAAACAAGTCAGTATCCCCATTTTTTCTTATTACTGTTTGAGTGTGTAGATGCTAAAGGTAGCTGGGAAACCATTTATTTTGACCAACGATTTCACAGACGCAGAAAATGCGTGAAAGTAAACTCTGAAAAGTCGTACAAAGCAGTTGCTCCAACATCACTGCAAAAAAATACTGTACAAATTACTACGTTCAACTTTCTTAAATTTTATATTTTCCATGGACGTACATTGTTAAACCTTTATGATAGTTAAATTCAGATTGCCATTTTTAAAGATCATATATTTTTAAGAGCACATTCAAAGCATTCCCGTTATTTAGTGACCACCCGTTAACAGCTCAAAGTTAGCTGTCGGATTATTATACCTTTTTCTAGAATCTTTTTAACTTCATATTAAAAAGCCCGATCTTTTCCAAAATTGGACCACTAACACACAACTACTTGATGAACTCACAGTAAAAATTTGAGAATATTCGATGCCCTTTTCCGAAAAGCTACAGCTAGTTGAACATTTTTTGAAAAGTGAAAATTTTACCTGTCCCGGTTATTTTGAGTATCCCCTGTATGCCGAGTAGGTATTCGGTAATTTCAATAAAAGCTCTTTCGAAAATTTTTGTATGAATTACTTTTATAATTCTTATGAGAATTCTTTATGCAATTTCTTCAAGATTTTTTCCGTAAAGATTTAGAAAATTCCTGCAGCAGATTCTTTTGGAATACCTTCAGCAATTCCGGAGAGACTTGCTTCAAAAGTTTCCATGGGAATTTCATCAGCAATCGGTTTGGAAATTGCTTAGGCAAATATCAGGCGATCAGAACTCTGGGAACTTTTCCTGTAATTTTTGTAATTTCTGGATTTTTTTTTAAAACATCGGCATTTTTTCAAAGCTCTTACAGTCAGAATTCAGAATTTGCATGCAAATTCTTTCAGCAATTCCTTTTGGAATTCTTTCTAAAATGCCTTCAGAAATTCCTTTGAAAATTTCTCCAACAGCTCCTTTAAACATTTCTCTGACATGTTTTTTTTTTGGAAAATTATTTGGTAATTCCTTTCTCGGCGTATTCTTCGAGAGTTCCTTTGAAAATTTCGTTTTAAATACAATCAATTTTTTTTTGAAAATTTCTTCAGTAACTCCTATATGTCGGCAATTTATTTGGATTTGGGTTTGGCCAATTTCCTTTGAAAACCTTCGATAATTTCTTCCGGAATTCCTTAGGAAATTCTTATAGGCCTTTTAGAACAACTGCTTTAAAAATTTCTTCGATAATTTTAATGGAAATTTATTCGGCAATTCCTTTGGAAAACTAAACTGGTATTTCTTGTAGTTGAAAATCACTTCGAGAATTCCTTTGCAATTCATCCGATAAATCCATTTTCATATTTCTTCGGCTATTCTTTTGGAAATCGCAATTCCCTTGAAAATTCTTTGAGTAAGTCCAAATGAGAATTTTTTAAATTTCAAAAGGAATAGTCTAAGAATTTCCACAGAAATGCCTGAAGAAATACCAAAAGAATTCCCAAAGAACATACCTAAAAAATTGTGAAAAAAATCCCTAAAATTATTGTTTGAGAAATTTCCAAATTATGGGCCTAAGGAATTACCAGAGAAATTGCCAAAAAGGCATCCTATGAAAATTTCAAAAAGAATTACTGAAGGATTTTCCAAACAAATTGCCAAAGGAATTCTCAAGGAAAATGTTAAATAGTGAAGAAACTCACAAAAGGACCGCTGAAAAAATTATCGATGAAATAGCCAAAGGAATTGTAAAAGAAATTTCGGAATAAATTTTCAAAAATATGCCAACAAAATTTGAAACAAATTGCCGAAGCAATTTTCAAATGCAATAAATATAAAGTTAATGAAATCATGGAGAATTGCAAAAAAATACGTTCAATGCTTCCAGTGAGCTATTCGCTCTTTGAAGGAAGCACGACACTAGACAGCGGACTAGCATGCAACGCCCAGTGACACATTGCAACTTAATACTTGGTGACACTAGCCACACGGCCTCGAATTACGAAGAAATTTGCACAGGAACTGCAAAAGGAATTTCAGACATAACGGGTGGTCACTAAATAACGGGAATGCTTTGAATGTGCTCTTAAAAATATATGATCTTTAAAAATGGCAATCTGAATTTAACTATCATAAAGGTTTAACAATGTACGTCCATGGAAAATATAAAATTTAAGAAAGTTGAACGTAGTAATTTGTACAGTATTTTTTTGCAGTGATGTTGGAGCAACTGCTTTGTACGACTTTTCAGAGTTTACTTTCACGCATTTTCTGCGTCTGTGAAATCGTTGGTCAAAATAAATGGTTTCTCAGCTACCTTCAGCATCTACACACTCAAACAGTAATAAGAAAAAATGGGGATACTGACTTGTTTTTTTTTTTACTTTGGTTGTAGCCTTTTCCCGTAAATGACATTTATAGAAATTTCCAAAAAATGTTATTTTTCTGTATCACCAAAACGTGTCGATGTAATTTGTGCACTGCGGTTCATTGTTGAACTTTTTTTGTGCTATTTTTTTTTTATAACGAACCATTTACATGTTGTTCAATGTGTAAATGTGATTTGATGTAAATATTTGTTATTTAACAAGGCATTCTATTGATTTATCCAGCCCATGCCACAAAAGAAGATTTTATTATGTGAAATGATATCATGCTTATTGGTTTTGCTAGTTTTCCTCTATTTCCTTCAGGATCTGTTTCTTGGGATGCCGAAATGTGGAATTCATTCAAAACCGGGCGGGTTCTAGTTTTATAATGGTTTACTATTAACTTTTTTTACGGTTGTTTTGAGCAATCAGTAGAGCCGTCCAAGGCGTTTTGGTAGTGCTTCCTGTTTCAATGTCGTTTTCTGCAGAACAGAATAAGTTGACACAAAATAAAAAATACGCTGACTTTGTGGATAGATAGACGATGGTTTTGTCTAAAAAATGTTTACTCTATGGACGCTTCTATTGTTTTTAATCAGCTGCTAAAAGCATTCACGTTATTTAGTGGCCACCCGTTATTGCCGTTGAAATTTCCGAATAAAATTTCAAAGATATTGCTGATCAACGTCCAATAGAACAACCGCAGAAATTCTCAAAAAAAAAAAAATAAACAAACATGCCGAAGAAATCCTCAAAGAAATTGCCAAAACAAGTTCAAAAGCAATTACCACAGAAATTCTCTAAGAAAATAATGGAAAAGTATTGAAGGAATTTACTTATGTATTTCCAATCATATATCCGAAAAAAAAACCCAAAGGAATTGACGCACTATTTTCAATAGCATTACTTAAGTAATTTATAAAGCAATAATCAAGGAATTTTACAGGAATTGCCAAATCAACTTCCAAACATAAATTTTGTTGGCAAAAATTTTGATTGTAATTCTTTTGTAAATACCGATGGAATTCCCAAAGAAACTTCTAAAGAAAATTACAATGATTGAAATATTTACCTACTAGATTTCCGAAGAAATGCTGAGTTCAATTTGTAAAACAAAATTTTCAATTGAACGTTCTTCATGTAGGGGTAGGCGGGGCAATATGGACACCCGGGGCAGAATGGACACCCTCAATATTTTGAAATATGCGAACTTTTTTGAACTTTTAACGAATAGAGAATATAGTCCATTTGTCTAAAACGTAGTTTCAGGAAAGAAACATTCGAAATTAAAATTATACTTGATTTTACACGAAAAAGTTGCGTCCTCCGTTTTTTGTGCATGGAAATTATAATTTTCACACCATCTAAAATAAGATTTAGTGATTAATTTATTGCAGGTCGATTAAAACCTGATATTTCTAGAACACATGCAAGTAGTTTTGCTGTATCTACATGCTTAACACGTTTATATTTTCTTCTTTATTATATCAAAAATCAAGTTTGGAAATATCTTCTGCTGCCGGGGCAAAATGGACACTCACCTTTTTGAAATAAGCGGCAAGGGAAAAATGTAACCTAAATCACAAACCAACCAAATTCGATTTCAATATATTTTCGGTTATTTTATAGGTGTAAATAATGTACGAAATTCGTAAAAGTCTCATGGTGTCCATATTGCCCCATGGGGGTGTCCATTCTGCCCCGTGTGCTTGAAGACGGTCATGAAAAACTAACAATTTTCAAAACTTTTTTCGATGTGGATAAATAATTTTTCTTCGTGAGCATTTTTATGCAATAGATGCTAAATAGTCTTTAAAAGGATACATGTATCAAAAATTTTGACATCTTGCCAGGTAAAGTTGGCAAAAACCTTAGGGTGTCCATATTGCCCCGCCTACCCCTACCTGTAAAATTAGAGGGTTCGTTGCCGTGCACAATAGTGATTTCTAATTTAAACATGTATCGCAATAAAAAATAGGCATTCCTGTAGACATACCCTGATATTCATACGAACAGACGTTGCAAAGAAGGAGAGTCATTATACAGCTTGTCTCTCATTTTGCTGGAAGAGTCGATCTCAAATCCCCTCCTGCAATCGCAACAATCGTGTTTAATAGAAAGTTTCAATCGTATAGAAAACAATGGAAAATATCATATAATAGTCAATTATATAGCTTTTAAAATTACTGTTTTTCATCTCTCTTGAAAATCATTCAATTGTTCATGTAATTATTTACGGGCAATAATATTTAATAGTAGCTTTACGAATAATGTCTAGTTCGAACCGAAAACACAATATTTCTGTACTACACATATTTTTTGTTGTTTTTTTTAGTTCCTGTAATTCATACTTCTCACAATTATTCTTGCAAATAATTTTCATGTGCAAGCTATAAAAAAGAGATTGTCGCTATGAACGTTGTGATCGATCCGAAAATACTAACATCCTGTACTGCCCATAATCGCATAAGAGTAATATTCAATAGGAGTAGGCATCGGAGAAAACGCAGTCCAAAGTTTCGTTTGTATGGAAACCCGAGCAGAGTCTAACAGCAAATCGAAAACTAGTTTTGATGTTGTGATATTGCAAATTATGATTACTCAGGTTGATGTAGTTTTGGTCGTTTTAACGGTTAAAACATCAAAAATGAGAGCAGAAAAATGTTCCTTTGAGAGCAAGTTGAAAACAATTCCTGCTATCAGTGATGACAAATTGATTACTGTTTTTGCTATCAGTGCGAAAAAATGGAAAAATCGTTAAATTTAGAGTTTTTTCGAATAATATGGAAACCTAAATGCAATACGTTAATTGCACTGATGGTAAATCATTAGAGGCGTTATACAAGGTCGCCTAGAAGTTTTGAAATGACTTAAAAACTTAAACATTTGTAATTATTTTACATGACAGCAAAACGATATCAAAATTTAAAATCGAAATCAATCAAGTCAATCTGATATCAAAATATGATATCAATTTGCTGCTGATTACAAATCGTGTTTTCGATTTGCTATCATTTTGTTGTTAGACTTTGCTCGGGAATGAACATTATTTTGGAAATTTATCATGTTTAAAAATACATTTGTCAAAATATGTTTATCATGTTTAAAAATATGTGCAGTGCCTACATATTTTGTATTGAATAAGTCAACCGTGAGAAACCCACATCCCAACCAACATTTTGGAGACCAACTAATCTTGTAGCGTGGCTTTCAAAACCGCTCATAAAACCTAAAACGTTCTATTTTAGTTACATCATCGTACTTAGCTCTTCTAGTCTGTTTGACCGAAAAAAAAAAATACTAGAGATGTCACGCACTAAATATTTTATTACTATAAGCTTTATTCAAACGAATTCGCTAGATTTTACAATAATGCATTCCATTTACACCAACTAAACAAAATTGAATCAAATAACCAATACCGTGAGAATTTGCCCAGAGAAATCACAAAAAAAATCCGCGATTTGAGCCTGAATACCTCCAGCATAGATACACATATTTTATATAATGTCTTAGGAAAATCCTTTTAGAGTTTTCTAAACAAACTACTCAGCTAGGATTGAATATACACTATTTTGGTGCTTAATTTCCAGAAAGTAAGTCTGCCGATTGTTCTTACCAATCCAAATCTCTAAAAATAAAACAGGTAATAAAGTAACTCCAGGTGTATTTAATGTTTTGTTAAAATACGCCATTAATAAACATTGGAATAATCATATGAATTTTTAAATTTTAGGTGATTGTCAAGGAAAAATTCTAGGGGGTGCCAAACTTATTCTAGGGGGTGCCAGGCACCCCTGGAACCCCCCTAGCTACGCCAATGCCCATCACTATAAAAGCTGTTCCCAGCTCACGTGTGTTGCCGCAACGCTGGTAGATGGTATGATTACCTCTAAACGTTCGCACCATAGATCCTGTCCAACACACCTCCTGCAGCGCTACGATTCCGAACCCGTGGTTCTTCAGTATATCGGCGAGTATGCGGGTGCTCCCGATGAAGTTGAGAGATCTGCAGTTTCACGTACCGAGCTTCCAATCGCAAGTCCCATTTCGTCGCTGTGGTCGTCGCCATTGGTATCGGCTCGCATTCTTCTCTTGTTGATTTTCCGGTGCTAGTCTTTTTTACGGCTGGCTCGCAGGGCCTGACACCAACCCCTTAACCCAGGGAGCTGGGCTTACCTTCCCGGAAGCTACGGGTTCTGCATTGGCATTTCCTCCAACTACAGTGCTAAATAGCTAGGCTCAAGCGCCAGTCTGGGGGTGATGTTTTTAATGGGCGCCCAGGAGATATTATTTTACCTGAGCTTCCACCGCAAGCAACGTCATTTACCGGTGTCCGAATTTGTGACAAAATGTTACAAGGGGGGTGGGGGTGTTAAAAATCGTTCGAAAAAAGCTACGTCATTTATGGACGCTAAAAGAGTTCCACTATATCGATTTGCAGAGATGACTGTACAAAAACTACATAAGTGTCGCACTACACCATCAAAAAACGACCGCAAATTGAATTACGAAACCCTCACGTAACCGATCACTTGAGAGTTCGTCTCGATTTTAACAGCTTCTTGAAGTAAAACGGCGCCACTCAAATGTAAGCTAGGGAACACAAAATCAACCCATAAGCCATAAAGTGATACTTTCCGTACAAGGGTAAGCCCCAATGGGCAATGGGTGGAGAAGCACTTGAATAGCTTCCAATAATGGGGGTAGTACGTAAAACGTAGGTAACGAATACGCACCTTTTCGCTGCTGTACGTCCGCCCATACACATGATTTTTAAACCGCCTTCTGTGGAATTGAGACGAAAATTGAATTACCGGGCCAAGTTGCGTTTCTGCACGTCCATTTGACATACGTCTGACGTCCGATTAGCCCTCGTCAGTGCGCTGAGACGGATCCATAAGTCCGTTCGTACGGGGCACCCACTGACTAACGGCACAGGAGCAAACGCACCCTTGCCTAACCATGTATGGCCGGCGGTCGGCGGAATGACTGATTTATATAATTAGCCATTTTCAGCTGTCACAACACAGACGTATGGGCAGACAAAAATTATGAACGGTTGATACCTATGTATGCCTATGCGGCTACTGCCTTGCTTTGTTGGCTTAGCTAGTGATCCCTTCGATACATTTTCTGGCCTAAGCTATACATGCATGCTATTTGTGGCGATGGTTGATTGGCGTAAAGCAAAGCGATCACTTTAACGAATAATTAGCTCCGGTCGTGTGAATGTGCGTAGGATTCTGTGCATATGACGGGCTAACCAAACGAATCTGAAGTCAGCTGGTAAATTCGTTTCTAATGAGTTCTGTCTCCATAGCTAGAGATGGATATCTCCTCAGTTTGGGATGACGCAAAAATATTTCAGTGCCGGAAGCACCATCCGTCACACAGTTTCCGAATGCGGAGGAATCGTGGGCGTGAATGCGTCTCAGTCGCCGTTACATCGTAAGCCGGAAGGGAGGTATCAGTCCAGAAAATGCTTCGAATGTGCGGTAAACTTTGGCCAGACCCACCTCCCCCCAAAAAGTCTGCGTGGTTTATGGGCCGTTCATAAATAGGATACAGGAAATTCGTTATGATTTATTTTTCTCTAGAGGATCTTCATGAAATTTCCCCAAGAATTCCTCCAGAAAAGCTTCCGTTTGCTGTTTATAAATTTCTCCATAAATACTCTCAGAAAAAGGTACGAAGATATCACCCACGGATTACTTCCGAAAAGCTTTCAACGATTCCTTCAGAAAATCAAAAGTTCCAAATTCCGCCAGAAATATCTCCAAGGATTTCCTTTGGAAATCTTGCACAGACTCCTTCAAAAGATCTTGCAAAGTTTCTTTCCGAAATTCTTCCAGGGATACTTTTCGAAATTTCTCTGGAGATTTCTTCAAAATTTGTTTAAGCGAATTTCCATGGAGTGCTTCTTAAAATCCGCTAGGCAATATTTTAGTAAATCTTCTGGTGATTCGTTTTGAAAATCTTTTGGAAATATCTCCAAGGACTTCTTTAGAATTGTCTGCGGGGAAATTCGTTCAAAGGTTTTGGAGCAGCTTCCACCGTTTCCTTCAGCTCATATTCCTTATAAAACTCCTTCAGGGATTTGTTCCACTTAATTTTCGAGATTTCTTCAAGAGATTCAGCGAAGGGATTTATTGAAAAGTTCTATTGTGGAGTTTTAAAGAAATTCCTAGGAAAATTTCTGTAACAATACAGAGATACCTTTGGAAATGTTTGCACAGATTCCTCTAAGAATTACTTGAGAAATGATTCAGGGAATCGTACAAGCAATTTTTCAGAAATTGCTCCAACGTTTCCGTCAGAAATATCTCCTGGTATTTGCTCAATAACTGCT